>NC_084746.1:36626458-36681458 GCF_033978785.1 Entelurus aequoreus | reverse complement strand
TAATAAGCGTTAAAAGTATATCAAATAAACCTTTAACGAAGTGATCACTGCAAACTCATACATTCTTCAACTCTGCTAGACACTAGAGTGTAGGGTTGTACAGTATACCGGTACTAGTATAGCACCGCGATACTAATGAATCATATTCGTACTATACCGCCTCTAAAAAGTACCGGTCGCCGCTCCCCCCCTTTTTTTGATGGGCATGATGGCGAGTACTTACAAGCAGACACAGTGTGTAGACAGAAAAGGGAGAATTTACGCATTTTGGCCTAAAAACTAAAGATAAAGGTGAAATTGTAAAACTGAAACACCCTCATGAAGAGGTGCTTTAAGACATGGCTAGATAGCTAGCGACTAACGTCCATCTGCAGTCTGCAGTGTTTTAGCTACTTCTAAATCACTAATCCTCGCCTCCATGGCGACAAAAAAAGTACATTTCTTACAAGTATCATTATCACTGCAGGACGAGGAATAGCTAAACATGCTTCACTACACACCGAAGGAGGATACAATAGCTCACCGGCGTCATCGCTAACAAAAGTTAGCGCGCCTGCATGTACCGGTAAACAAATGCCATGGGTGGATTTACACAGGGATGTAAGTACAGGAGCGTATCTAGTCGATACTACGATGCTTACATCTATATTTTTTAGCATCACAAAATCTTTTTTCATTTAAAAAAAAAATTATTATGTTTATAAACTCAGGAAATATGTCCCTGGACACATGAAGACTTTGAATATGACCAATGTATGATCCTGTAACTACTTGGTATCGGATCGATACCCAAATTTGTGGTATCATCCAAAACTAATGTAAAGTATCAAACAACAGAAGAATAAGTGATTATTACATTTGAACAGAAGTGTAGATAGAACATTTTGAAACAGAAAGTAAGCAGATATTAACAGTAAATGAACAAGTATATTAATAATCAATTTTTACAGTTTGTCCTTAATAATGTTAACAAAATAACAGAATGATAAATGACACAATATGTTACTGCATACGTCAGCAGACTAATTAGGAGTCTTTGTTTGTTTACTTACTACTAAAAGACAAGTTGTCTAGTATGTTCACAATTCTATTTAAGGACAAAATTGCAATAATAAACATATGTTTAACGTACCCTAAGATTTTTTGTTAAAATAAAGACAATAATGTCATTTTTTGTGGTCCCCTTTATCTAGGTAAGTATCGAAAAGTATCAAAATACATTTTGGTATCGGTACCAAAATATTGGTATCGGGACAACCCTACTAGAGTGTGAGCTGCATTCTTTTCTCGTCGTCGTTTAAACAAATCTTGCACTTTTCCACCTTATTTTAATAACACTCTCCAGGAACTATGAGGAAACGTTTATCCTTTCCGCATAGGGCTTTTTTTCTTCAAGAAAGGCTCAATGGCGCCTCGTACCCATTGAGAACAGAGCTAGCTTGACCACCACCAGTATTCATTGGGCTGGACGTGAGCCGGACGTGACATCATTAACATCCCGGCAGTAGCTGGGAAAAGACACAGAGAGAGCCACCAGACGCATTAAAACTATAGAAGAAGGAGCACATGCACATAACGTCTGTCATCTTCCACCACTCACGGAACAAACAATCTGCGTTTCTGCGGCACATCTAGTTGATAGACGACAAGTTTTGTTGCAATAGTGCAGGGGTGCCGACACTTTTTCTGCAGGCGAGCTACTTTTAAATTGACCAAGTCGAAGGGATCTACCTCATTCATATAAATCATTTATATGCATTTATTTATAAAAGAGAGGTTTTTGTTAACAAGTTAAAGATAATGATAATGATAAAACAAGCATGTTTAACATTCCTTTCTTTCATGAAGACAAGAATATAAGTTGGTGTATTACCTGATTCTGATGACTTGCATTGATTGGAATCAGGCAGTAGTGATGATAACGTCCACATTTTCAAATGGAGGAGAAAAAAAGTCCTCCTTTCTGTCCAATACCACATGAAAATGGTTGCTTTTTGCCATCTTATTTGTCCAGCTTCCATACTCCTTTTTATACACTTTACAAGAAATACATTGGCGGCAAACTCCGTAGCTTGCTAGCTTTCTGAGTCTCTTATTTTGTTAGCGCAGGCAGGATGAAGCAGCGCTTTTTTTGTGAAGACAGGAACTGTGCGGTCGGTCTTTAGAGTTTTGACGGCAGGTAAGGCCTGTTGAAATAAAAAGTGTTTCTTGCCTTCCTGTCGGTCATTTTTTCTTAATAATGATCTGGCAGCAGCCAGCGTCATCTCACAAGACCCTCGGGTGCCGTGAATATTAGTGAAGATTGATGATCGCAAATTTTTAGGTCTATTTTTTTTTAATGCCTGGCTGGCGATGGACTGACACACCCTCCACCATCCACCGCTAGCTCGCCATCGACGTAATGGACACCCCTGCACTAGTGCCACTAGCAGCTTTGTTGTCCACCATTGTTGTTTTCCTTGTTACTGGTTGTTTTGTGCTGGGTTCTCTTTTATTCTTCTGGTGACGTGATGGCGCAAGGCGACAACTTCATCTTTCTCAAAAATTTGTGGTTTTCTTTTCCACGTAACAATGACAAAGCTGTTAAAATACATCTGTAATGTTTGCACTGTAGCTCACGTAGCAAAGTAAGTGCTGCTAACACTTATGTCATGTAGAGGGGGGGGGATTACCCACCATTGGCGTTGTTAGGCCTATTTTAGGGGGGTTAAAGCCCCCCTAAAATATTCTTAAGCCCCCCTAAATAATTCGGTTCCCAGTGGCATGGACCCTTTGAGGTCACACGGCAAGTGGGTGATGTAGACTACGAGGTTTGGCTCTCAGACTGGGGCGGAGCCACCCAAATTTATCATATAAACCTCCTGAAAGCATGGAAGGAGGCGGAGCCTGTTTCCATGGTGACGGTGGTTATCCCCCGGTTTGCGGACCTGACCAGCCCAATAACTGACCTCACCTGAAAGGGTGCTCCAGATCTGGTCTAGTGGATGGAGCAGTGCCAGCAGGCGTTTGAGAGGGTTAAGAAGGCCCTCTGCGAGGAGCCGGTCCTGCACATGCCTGATTTTTCTCTCCCGTTTTGACTGCAGGCTGACGCGTCGGGCAGATGACTTGGAGCGGTTTTGTCCCAGCAGGTAGAGGGCGTCGACCAACCCATCCTCTACATCAGCCGGAAGCTATCTGAAAGGGAGGCCAGGTACAGCACAGTGGAGAGGGAGTGCCTCGCCATCAGGTGGGCGGTCGGGGCCCTCCGATACTACCTCCTGGGGCGCTCATTCAGCCTCTGCTTGGACCACAAACCCCTCCAGTGGCTCCACCGCATGAGAGATGCCAACGCGCGGATCACCCGTTGGTATCCAGCTTTGCAACCCTACAACTTCAGAGTGATTCACAGACCGGTTGCACAGATGGCCGTGGCCGACTTCCTTTCCCGCTCCCTCACGGGGAGGGGAGAGTGGGCGCGGCCGGACGGCGTCCCGTCTTGAGTCTGGCGGTGGAGGTATGTGGGGGGGCGTGGCCTGCGGACCTGCAGCGAAGCGGGGTGTGTCAGGAACGGCTTCGAGATTAGTGACAGGTGCGTAGATGACACAGCTGCGAGTGTTTGTCTGATCACCTGTCACTCTGTTAAAGGCAGCAGTCGGGAAGGAGAGGTGGTGGTTGATGGTGGAGAACGAGCGAGATACGTTAACATGGCTGAAAAGCACAACGTATTGAAAAATAAATTATTGTTCACAAAGATGAACACGGCTGTCATGTCCGTCAATGGCGGTCAGAGAACCCGGAGGAGCAAGACCTCCACTTGCATACTAGCACTTTTTGAAGCCACGCACTTGGCATGACTACAGCATCACGTAACCTTTGACCTTAAGCGTCATGTGGCAACACAAAGCAGCAAGATGAGAGGACATATCCACATTCTAATAACTCCTGACTGGTAACCACGGCGATGGAACTCAGTTCCACAAACATCGACTGCATTAGGAAGTGGGAGATCACACCAAGAACCTCAAGTCCTTGATTTGAATAACGAGTGGGAATTATGTTAAGATCTTTAGCGCAAATTTTTTTTTCAAGGTTTCAGAAGTCTATTTTCAAACATCCAAAGGAGAGGAGAAGCCTTTTAAGCTTCTTTTCTCACTCCTTTCTTTATTTAGACACAGACTCCGTCAAAGCAAGATGTCCAACAATTCCACATTTGGTCCATTTCAAGTGTGCGTTCAAATCCGTTTTATGGCACTGGTTGATATATGTCTTCATTGCACATCTTTTCAATTGATTCCAACTATGGGGGAAATAATCAGTTCCAGCGTCAAACTGTCGCTCATTAAAGGCCTACTGAAAGCCACTACTACCGACCACGCAGTCTGATAGTTTATATATCAATGATGAAATCTTAACATTGCAACACATGCCAATACGGCCGGGTTAACTTATAAAGTGCAATTTTAACTTTCCCGCGAAACTTCCGGTTGAAAACGTCTATGTATGATGACGTATGCGCGTGACGTCGATGGATGGAATGGAAACGGCGTGGCGAAGTTGGTAGAGTGGCCGTGCCAGCAATCGGAGGGTTGCAGGTTATTGGGGTTCAATCCCCACCTTCTACCATCCTAGTCATGTCCGTTGTGTCCTTGGGCAAGACACTTCACCCTTGCTCCTGATGGCTGCTGGTTAGCGCCTTGCATGGCAGCTCCCGCCATCAGTGTGTGAATGTGTGTGTGAATGGGTGAATGTGGGAATACTGTCAAAGCGCTTTGAGTACCTTGAAGGTAGAAAAGCGCTATACAAGTATAACCCATTTATCATTATAAGTATTCGGACACCATTGAAACCAATACAAAAAGCTCTGTTTTCATCGCAAAATTCCACAGTATTCTGGACATCTGTGTTGGTGAATCTTTTGCAATTTGTTTAATGAACAATGAAGACTGCAAAGAAGAAAGCTGTAGGTGGGATCGGTGTATTAGCGGGTGGCTGCAGCAACACAACCAGGAGGACTTTGACTTGGATAGCAGACGCGCTATCCGACGCTAGCCGCCAACCGCATCGATGATCGGGTCCTTCCTCGCTCCGTCGATCGCTGGAACGCAGGTGAGCACAGGTGTTGATGAGCAGATGAGGGCTGGCTGGCATAGGTGGATAGCTAATGTTTTTAGCATAGCTCTGTGAGGTCCCGTAGCTAAGTTAGCTTCAATGGCGTCGTTAGCAACAGCATTGTTAAGCTTCGCCAGGCTGGAAAGCATTATCCGTGTATTTACAGGTCCATGGTTTAATAGTATTGTTGATTTTCTGTCTATCCTTCCAGTCAGGGGTGTATTTCTTTTGTTTCTATCTGCAGTTAAGCCCGATGCTATCACGTTAGCTCCGTAGCTAAAGTGCTTCGCCGATGTATTGTCGTGGAGATAAAAGTCACTGTGAATGTCCATTTCGCGTTCTCGACTCTCATTTTCAAGAGGATATAGTATACGAGGTGGTTTAAAATACAAATCCGTGATCCACAATAGAAAAATGAGAAAGTGTGGAATCCAATGAGCCCTTGTACCTAAGTTACGGTCAGAGCGAAAAAAGTCCTTCACTCTCACGTTCCTCATCCACAAATCTTTCATCCTCGCTCAAATTAATGGGGTAATCGTCGCTTTCTCGGTCCAAATCGCTCTCGCTGCTGGTGTAAACAATGGGGAAATGTGAGGAGCCCTTCAACCTGCGACGTCACGCTACTTCCGGTACAGGCAAGGCTTTTTTTATCAGCGACCAAAAGTTGCGAACTTTATCGTCGATGTTCTCTACTAAATCCTTTCAGCAAAATTATGGCAATATCGCGAAATGATCAAGTATGACACATAGAATGGATCTGCTATCCCCGTTTAAATTTTTAAAAATTCATTTCAGTAGGCCTTTCAGGTTATTTATGTCCAAAAAAATGTCCAAAAAAATGGATTCATATTTTTTAGCAAAATGTCCTCCCACTGTAAAAGTGAAAAGGTCGTTAACGCAGCTTCCTCACCAGCAGATGTCTCAAATTTTACCTTCTTTTTTCCACATTCCTTGTCCTTGAAAAAGGCTTGAACAATAATAAAAATGATAAGTGCCACCTTGTAATCACCATTAATGCCCCAGTGGTCCCTTAGCAAATTATTCAGGCTAGTTTGACAAAATCACGTGTAATTACTTATACTGCAATTTTTTATATATTGAAATAGATTTGCCAGTTGGCAGCAAGATTATATGTTGGGTGGAAGGCCAGGTTGGACACTGAAGTGTGGGATATGTTGTGTATTTACTCTAATGATGAATAACATACGTGTGTGTCAACATGGACGGAAAGTGTCCAAAATGCTGCTTCCTGACCAACTTATTAAGTGGAGGTTTAACCGCGCGGTGCCTTATAAGAGTGACATCTCCTGCTGCTCCTGTAATGAGCTGTCAGACATGTTGTCATTTGCGATGGAACGCGTTAAAATGTATGCAAATTAACCGGCGAGAAACAGTTTGAAGAAATGGCTCCATATATATATTTTGGGAAATTTGCTTGTGAACTGTCACACTGAAAGTTAGATGTGAGGCTGAGAAATGGTCATAATAATTGACTGTTAGGAATTCTGTCCGTTGTATTAATTGCGTCAATGAAGAGATTGACGCAAAATGGAGTGTAGTACCTGGCAGCAACCAGTAGGGGAACAATTTAACCCAACTACCGTATTTTCTGGACCATAGGGCGCACCGGAATGTAAGGCGCATTAAAGGGGTCATATTATGATTGTTTTCTAAATGGAAAACACTTCCTTGTGGTCTACATAACATGTAATGGTGGTTATTTGGTCAAAATGTTGCAGAGATGATGTTTTACAGATCATCTTCAAGTAGCTTTCTGACAGTCGCTTCAGGATGCGCCGTTTTGTGGGCGGTGTAGCGTGCAAAGACGGGAGTGGAAGAAGTGTCAAAAGATGGAGCTAACTGTTTTAATGACATTCAGACTTTACTTCAATCAATAACGGAGCAGCATCTCCTCATCCGTGGCTCACTAGTGCAACAACAACGCCGGAAATGTGTCCCGTGAAAAACTGTTCGACCGGAACTCTCCAATAACTAAAGTTCCTTGGGTGAATAATGTAAACTCACTACACTGGTAGTTTTTAACGCTTCCATAGCTAGATATAAGTAAGAACTTTGCAAAGTGGCAACAGCGGAGGATGAATGTCCCTTAACAAGAAGATAAAGAAAGAGAAGAAGTTTATCGACTACAGTGTCAGCACGGACTACAGTGCCAGCACGGACTACAGTGGCGGACGTGCGCAAATTTTCAGTATTTATGCAGATCTCAAATACATATCAGCAGGTACCAGAAGGTAAGAAACGTTGGTTTTGCATAATATTGTGGAACAATATACTTGTATCTCTGACTATGGTAGCCGTAATGGGCCGACAATCCATCAAGCGATGCGGCTTCAAAGTCATACTAAAACATTTCGACAGAGTCTACACGTATCTCTTATGTGTGACTACCATCTACTTGTCACACTTATCATTACACCATGTACCAAATAAAACTACTTCGAGGTCGGTAAGCAAAACCAGAATTATGCCGTACATTAGGCGCACCGGGTTATAAGGCGCATTGTCGGATTTTAAGTGTGCCTTATAGTCCGAAAAATACAGTAGTTTGCTGTCTAAAGAAGCACTACTTATACCTTCTCTTAGTACTGTTTCTAATGGTACCACCACAGTGACACGCTTAGCTGTAAGTTTGATGCAAAGTTTGAACACAGTAAATGTACTAAACTCAGCTCAGCTCGACCAACTACAATTGTTTTTCCACTGGAAAAAGATACTATGTATGATTTCTAGTACTGAGCTATGCAAACAAATGTTGATCATCTATGGGTCCATTGTAACATGGGCACATATGGCTACAAAATGATAGAAATAAACAAACATACTCATGTCAGCATACGTATGCTTTAGCTCTTGACAATATCTGACACACTGATGACAGTTTGACTTGGGAACAGATTATTGCAAATATATTGAAACCCCCATGGGGTATTTTGTCGAAATTAAAATAATATTTTAGTCCACGGACTGGATTGCGGAAAGCAAAAAAAAGAATTAAAACCTATTCTATTATTCAAATTTTTATTTTTTAATAATGTTATAACAGGAATGTGTGTCGCTGTGTCTGAGCACAAACTGGTGAAAATCGATCATCTCATCACTTATTTGCTCCACTTTTGAGAGACGAGATACTTGAACGATCACTTTTGAGTTCCCAGGGTTTCATGCCAACCTTCTTTTGTCATGGACACGATAGCGCCTGTGACACGCCCCTAGATAAATGAGACTGCCGCATGTATACACCCACGGCTTCATGAATTTTTTTGTATATTTACACGCACAGTACCAGGCTTCGCTACATATCTTAGAATAAAGCCTTTGGGGGTTTTTCAGTAATCTAAAATAAAGTTGCTGTTAAAATGTGACTGTATTGTTAGCAGGGGCGTATTAGGTCATTCAAGGCAAATCTACCCATTGGGGCCCTGCCCATAACAATCACAACATTGGTCTTTTGTTGTTATAAACTGCCATGAGTGCTGCATATTAAACCTTGTACCACTGATCCTAACGCTTTTACTGTCATTTTATAGTCTCATTCATTTACAATTAAGCCATTTAAGCCAGAGTAAGCCATTTTTAGGAGATAATTTTTTGTATGGCAGAGTTTAACCGGATCTGACGCATAGCAATATTGTTGTTAAGGCCAGAAAGTGTGTGGCTGGTGGGGAAAAGAGAGTTAATGACAGTGGGCATTTTTAAACAAGAGATGTGAAAAAGTGCCACTCAAGTTCCCACCTGACTACATTTTACTAAACCCTCGGTTACCATTGTTTACCATTTTGTGCACTACAATACTTCAATATTTGTGATGACAATTATCACTCTACACTTCACCTTTGCATCGTGACAGACGGAAACAAGTTGACAGCTTGGGTAGTTTTAATTCAAAAAAATTGTTTGTTTTCTTCTTGCCTTTTCCTCTTCACCGCTCAAATTGGGTAAATCTCCACAAACTGAGCCAACAAGTTTGTTTTGAAACATCTTCCTGAATCAAGTCTGCACATTGAAGTCTTTTTAAGCGCACAAAAACAAATAAATATTTGTTGTAAATAGAAAAATACTTTAATGATCGTTTTTCTGAGATCTTTGCGGGTCCATGAAATCTTGAGGTATGCTAATCTCTAACGTTTCAATCAATCAATCAATCAAAGTTTATTTGTATAGCACCTTCTGTCCAACTCCTTAAATTGTATGTTGTTGTGTGGCAGATCATTAGCATGTAAACTACAGACACAAAGTAGGACTAGGGTTGTCCCGATACCAATATTTTGGTACCGGTACCTAAATGTATTTCAATACTTTTCGGTACTTTCCTAAATAAAGGGGACCACAAAAAAAGGCATTATTGGCTTTATTTCAGCAAAAAAATCTTAGGGTACATTAAACATATGTTTATTATTGCAATCGAAGAACAATTTTGTCCTTAAATAAAATAGTGAACATACTAGACAACTTTTCTTTTAGTAGTAAGTAAACAAACAAAGGCTCCTAATTATTCTGCTGACGTATGCAGTAACATATTGTGTCATTTGTCATTCTATTATAAAATAAATAAATTATAAAGGACAAGCTGTAAAAATTGATTATGAATCTACTTGTTCATTTACTGTTAATATCTGCTTATTTTCGGTTTTAACATGTTCTATCTACACTTCTGTTAAAATGTAATAATCCTTACATTCTTCTGTTGTTTGATACCTTACATTAGATTTGGATGATACCACAAATTTAGGTATCGATCCGATACCAAGTAGTAACACGATCATACATTGGTCATATTCAAAGTCCTCATGTGTTCAGGGACGTATTTCCTGAGTTTATAAACATAATATGAATTTTAAAAAAAGGAAAAAAGATTTTGTGATGCTAAAAAATATCAATGTAATCATAGTAGTATCGACTAGATACACTATTGTGTAGATCCACCCATGGTATTTGTTTACATTCAGAAGTGCTATCTTTTGTTAGCGGTGATGCCGGTGAGCTATTGTACCCTCCTGCGGTGTGTAGTGAAGCATGTTTAGCTATTCCTCGTCCTGCAGGGATGATATTTGTAAGAAACTTACTTTATTTGTCACCATGGAGGCGATAGTAGAAGTAGCTAAAACACTGCCGACTGCGGATGGACGTTAGCCGCTAGCTAGTTAGCCATGTCTTAAAGCACCTCTTCCTGAGGGTGTTTCAGTGGTATAACTTCACCTTTATTGCAAGTTTTTCAGCCAAAATGCATGCATTCACCCTTTTCTGTCTACACCCTGTGTCTGCTTGTAAGTACTCCGGTGTGTGTGCGCTGCCGAACATGCTCCTCTGCTCGTAAAACCAGCAATGTCATGACGTGACGACGCACCGTCATAAAAAAAAAGGGGAACTGGTACTTTTCAAACAGAGTATAGTACCGTTTTTGATTCATTAGTTCCGCGATACTATACTAGTACCGGTATACCGTACAACCCTAAGTAGGACTGACTAAAAGCACCTTTAACCTGTTTAAATTCAAGCATCAAGGCTATATTTTGGGCATCACACTTAAAACACACTACATTACTGTGAAACAAACTGCTAAAAAATATATGAATATGTGACCCCGAGAGGAACAAGCGGTAGAAAATGGATGGGATGTTGAATATGCAGGTAACGTCCCCTCATGGGATGTTAACGAGGAAGAATAACAAACGATATCATTAATACAGAAATTAGATAATTGTCATGTTGTATTCTGTGCAAGCACACTGCTGCCTTCATTTACAAGACGCAAATAAACGTGGATCCCAAACCACTTTTGTTTACTTGATGGTCCAGAAAAAAAATCATCATATCCGTGTAAATGTGCCCATTCAGCTAATTGCAAACCACATTGTGAGCCCCTAGTGTTGCCTTATTAAGAGTGTGGTGCCCCCCCGTTCACCAACATCGCCACCAATCCTGCATCCACGTCTGCCATCTTGCACGCCTCCCGTCGGGTCTCATTCTTGCTACGGTGCCAGGAGCAAACTCTCCATCTCAATTAATCACAAGAGTTTCTAATAGAACGCTTCCCTTTAGGATGAGGCCCATCACAGAGGGGGCCGCAGTGAAGCCGCTCTGATTACTTGAATACACTCACAGAGTGGCAGCTTTGGAGTCACTGCAGATGTCTGCTAATTGTGGTGATTATGGCGAGCGGAGGGGGGTAGGAATATGTGCAATGGATTTCTCCTATTGCTTTTACGCCTCGCATCCTTTGGTTAGAAGCATCTGCTGCACGAGCGGAGCATCCGCAGGGTTTGGAGACGGACAAAAGTGACAAAAGGGGATTGGGCACAGGATCCTGGATGGGCATTCATTTGAACGCCGAGTGCAGCCAGATTGGGTCCATTTGTTTTTGTGGCTCTCTTCATACGGCACAGAATTCATGTCCCTATTCGCCTCCTGTCTCGCTTCATGGTGGCTGTCTCTTTGTTGCAAAATGTCCAACCGGGTGGACTGATTGAATCATCTTTAAAAAGTCATAATACGATGCTGGGATAGAACAAAAGGATATCATAATAATAATAACACAAACCCAAAACCAGTGAAGTTGGCACGTTGTATAAATGGTAAATAAAAACAGAATACAATGATTTGCAAATCCTTTTGAACTTATTATCAATTGAATAGACTGCAAAGACAAGATATTAAATGTTCAAACTGAGAAACAATTTTTTTTTTGTTGCAAATAATCATTAACTTAGAATTTAATGGCAGCAACACATTGCAAAAAAGTTGTTACAGGGGCATTTTTACCACTGTGTTACATGGCCTTTCCTTTTAACAACACTCAGTAAATGTTTGGGAACTGAGGAGACACATTTTTTAAGGTTTTCAGGTGGAATTATTTCCCATTCTTGCTTGATGTACAGCTTAAATTGTTCAACAGTCTCCGTTGTGGTATTTTAGGCTTCGTATTGCGCCACACATTTTCAATTGGAGACAGGTCTGGACTACAGGCAGGCCAGTCTAGTACCCGCACTCTTTTAATACGAAGCCACGCTGTTGTAACATGTGCAGAATGTGGCTTGGCATTGTCTTGCTGAAATAAGCAGGGGCGTCCATGAAAAGGACGTTGCTGGGATGGGAACATATGTTTCTCCAAAACCTGTATGTACCTTTCACCATTAATGGTGCCTTCCCAGATGTGTAAGTTACCCATGCCTTGGGCACCAATACACCCCCATACCATCACAGATGCTGGCTTTGGAACTTTGCGCCTATAACAGTCCGGATGGTTCTTTTCCTCTTCGGTCCGGAGGACACGACGTCCACAGTTTCCAAAAACAATTTGAAATGTGGACTCATCAGACCACAGAACACTTTGCATCAGTCCATCTTAGATGAGCTTGGGCCCAGCGAAGCCGGCTGCGTTTCTGGGTGTTGTTGATAAATGGCTTTCGCTTTGCATAGTAGAGTTTTAACTTGCACTTAAAGATGTAGCGACCAACTGTAATTACTGACAGTGGTTTTCTGAAGTGTTCCTGAGCCCATATGGTGATATCCTTTACACACTGACGTCAGTTTTTGTACCACCTGAGGGATCATAGGTCACGGGCATTCAGTGTTTGTTTTTGGCCTTGCAGTGATTTCTCCAGATTCTCTGAAGCTTTTGATAATATTACAGACCTTAGCTGGTGAAATCCCTAAATTCCTTGCAATAGGTGGATGAGAAATGTTGTTCTTAAACTGTTGGACAATTTGCTCACGCATTCGTTGACAAAGTGGTGACCCTCGCCCCATCCTGGTTTGTGAATGACTGAGCATTTCATGGAAGCTGCTTTTGTACCCAATCATGGCACCCACCTGTTCCCAATGAGCCTGTTCGCCTGTGGGATGTTCCAAATAAGTATTTGATGAGCATTCCTCAACTTTCTCAGTCTTTTTTGCCACTTGTGCCATCTTTTTTGAAACATGTTGCAGGCATCAAATTCCAAATGAGCTAATATTTGCAAAAAATAGAAGTTTTCCAGTTCGAACGTTAAGTAGCTTGTCTTTGCAGTCTATTCAATTGAATATAAGTTGAAAAGGATTTGCAAATAATTGTATTTTGTTTTTATTCACCATTTACATAACGTGCCAACTTCACTGGCTTTGGGTTTTGTATAAGGTGCCTTTCTCGGCACTCAAGGACACAGTACAACAACAACAAAAAACATTTACAGTGAATAAGCAGTCAGGAATAGGTGGGTTTTGAGTCTTGACTTAAAGAGGGAAATTGAGTCCATATTGCAAAGGTCTGGTGGTCGTCAAAGATGAGGGGCTGAGCAGCTGAAGGCTCGGGCACCCATGGTGGACAGTTTACAAAAGAGGACAGTGAGACGGACGTATGACGAGGATCTTAGGGAACGTGAGGGAGTGGTGACAAGGAGCAGGTCAGAAACACGTGACAGAGCAAGGTTATGGATAGCTTTGAAAGTGAGATGAATTATTTGAAACTGGGTAGTGTTTGGTGGGTAGCCAGTGGAGTCGCTGCAGAACAGGGGTGATGCGCTGGATTGAAGGGGTTCTGGTGATTATCCAATATGATAACATGAATGTATTACCTTTATGAGATGCACGTTCAATATCATAGCTGGGCCGCAAGAAAAGATTTCTTAAAAAAATCTAACATGCACTTTTTAGTGAATTCACCTTCTTTGAATGGCTTTCCCGCCCTAGAAACCATCTCACTCACCATGTAGCTAGCTTTGACTGCTGCATCGCTCTTTTCGCTTGCTTTCTTGACGAAATCTTGTTGCCTCAGTAGACTGGTTTTAAAATTTGCAACCCGGTTCACTCTCTCATCTCCCTGGTATTTTGCATACTCCTCAGCATGTCTAGTTGTATAATAATGTTTCAAATTGTATTCGTTGTGCACTGCAACTTTCTCTGTATCAACTACAGAAAAGAGCTATAAGGATTATTCATAAAGTAGATTACTTAGAACACACTAACATATTATTTATTAATTCGGGTTTATTGAAATTACAGGAGCTAGTAAAGTTACAGACATTATTTGTCATGTTTAAGGCTAAAAGTAAAACATTACAAGCAAATTTACAAAAAATGTTTGTCATCACTTGTGAGAATGAAGAGCATAGAAGAAAAGGTCATTTCCAACATCAGTATTCAAGGACAACTTTAAAACAAATGTGCATATCAGTGGTGGGGGTTAAACTATGGAATTATCTTTACAATGAGATAAAAGATTGTAAAAATATATTCCAATTGAAAAATATATAAAGACAGAACAATAAGATAATATGTACAGCCATAAGTGTTTACATTTTGCTTTATATTTATTATTTTACTTATTTTTTGCCTGGTTTTGTATTTGTTTTGTATCATCCCGTGAGGTGTACATTACTTCTTTTGTTTTTTTTGTTCGTTTTTTACTTCATGAAGTTTTGCACTTCTTGAGTTTTTTTGTGTGTTTTTTTGTTTGTTTTCGTTATATTTGGATGTAATTGTTGGTTTATATGATATCATTAAGTAAGACTACGTATTATGTTGAAGGGGGCAGGAAAATATAAGATTTTTCTTCATCCTGCTCCTTCTCAGGCATCCATCCATCCATCCATCTTCTTCCGCTTCTCAGGCATTGGTGTGTAAATGTATAGTTGAATAATTGAGGTATAATTGTCTATCGATCAAAGATGCACATCAATGAAGGAGATAAATAAAAATGAAATGAAATGAAATAAGACACGTCGGGGTGCTCCTGTGCTCAACAAATAAATATTGCATCAAAAATCGTCTCTGTCTGGAGTCAACGGGAGGAGGGGGGGGCTCGCCGTGGAGTTTACAGTTACGGTAGCACAATTAGCCCCGAACGGGCTAACATCACCACTGACGTGTTACACGTCTGATTCCCCCAGCGACTCTCTGTCGGAGTATCAGCGCTGGGGTCCAGTGCACCACAGTTTTGTATTGTCGCTCGGTCCTTCGGCGGAGTACTTTGGAAGCTACCGGACCGCTCGTCTTCCCCGCCCAGACTGTTTACAACGGGGGCGGGAGCGAGTAGGCGGGCGAGCGAGGGAGGCAGGGAGGGAGGGAGGAAGAGCGTGTGCGAGTGTCGTGGAAAAGCGGCAAAATGTTTCTCTGCTTGCATCACGCAAGTGACGTCAATGCATACTTGCCAACCTTGAGACTTCCGAATTCGGGAGATGGGGGGGGGGGGGGGTTGAGGTGTGTGTGGGGCGGTGTTGAGGTGGGCGGGGTTGGGAGGAGGCGGGGTTGGGGGTAGCGGGGGTGTTTTTGTAGCCAGGAAGAGTTAGGGCTGCAAAGGATTCCGGGTATTTGTTCTGTTGTGTTTATTTTGTGTTACGGTGCGGATGTTCTCACGAAATGTGTTTGTCATTCTTGTTTGGTGTGGGTTCACAGTGTGGCACATATTTGTAACAGTGTTAAAAAATAAATTAAATAAAATATGACCACCCTCAGTGTGACATGTATGGCTGTTCCTCAAGTATGTCTTGCAATAATTTGCGTGTGTCTGCAGAAGCCTCATACAACATGTGTCTGAGTAGCCACGCTGTTAGTATGGAGTAAAAGATGATGCGATGACAGTCTCTAGAGAACACTAAAGGTGGTGCCATCACGACACGCCCGCTATATTATCAAGAGCCTTATATCACACAGTAATAGGTAGATTCCTTCAGCTCCGCACACAACGCTGTCAAGTGTCATTCATTTTTCGAGGGCCGCACTAACATTAAACTTTCATATTAAGGTGGGGGCCGCAAAATAACGTCTCGCGGGCCGCAATTGGCCCGCGGGCCGCGTGTTTGAGACCCCTGGTCCTAACGGCATCGGTACAAGACATTTAAATTGTGTCTTTTACAGCCCACTTGAGTCGGAATAAGAAGCATCATAACTAGAGATGGACATCTCAATCAATCAATCAATTAATCAATCAAAGTTTATTTATATAGCCCTTAATCACAAGTGTCTCAAAGGGCTGCACAAGCCACAACGATGGTAAAATACAGTCAGCAAGATAGGATGGAGCTAAACCGTTTAGTATTTTATACGTAAGTAGTAAAAAACCTTAAAGTCGCATCTTAAGTGCACAGGAAGCCAGTGCAGGTGAGTCAGTATAGGTATTTATATCGGTATATAAAGTATATATAAATCTATAATATCAATATAAGTATATATATATATATATATATATATATATATATATATATATATATATATATATATATATATATATATATATATATATATATATATATATATATATATATATATATATATATATTAGGGGTGTGGGAAAAAATCGATTCGAATTCGAATCGCGATTCTCACGTTGTGCGATTCAGAATTAATTCTCATTTTTAAAAAATTGATTTTTTAATTTTTTTTTAAATATTTTTTATTTTATTTTATTTTTTATTAATCTATCCAACAAAACAATACACAGCATTATGGAAAGAAAAAAAATGTAAAAAGAAAAAAATAATAATTAAATTGTTATATGTATCCAGTGATTATACTAAAGTTATTTTCCATTTAACTTCACCAGTTTTAGATTATTTTTAATTTTATTTTCACATTTGCCGTTCAAATACTGAGAAGAGACGGTGCGGTGATCAGCAGCCAGTTGAGGCATGTCACTGATTTGTGCCTCAACATGGATGCAATGACTCGGCTAACTGCTGAGCTGCTGTGCAGTGAGAGTGTATTGCTATATGAATTATATCAGCTAACTAAACTATGGCATAGTTTAGTTAGCTGAGGTATATAATGTACAGTGTATTTTGTCAACAACTGTGTGTGTGTAACGTATTTCTTGTGCTGAGCATTCATAAATCTGCTGCAAAAGACGTACTGGTTGAGGCTCGCAGTAATCCGGCCTCCTGGTGGTAGAGGGCGGTAGTGATCCCAGAGATCATTCCTCGGCCGCAGAAGAAAACAAAACAAAAAAAAAGTTTGCAAGCGATTGTTTATTTCCTCTAGCCTGGACTTTTATTAAAAACATGGAGGATTACATATGTAAAATAAAACAGTTTTCTAAACTGGACTTTCAATCGAAGCAGGAGGTAATAATTAAAGGTATACCAACGCCGGAGCTAAAAGGTTTGCTTTTGACCTCGGGACAGAAGACCCGTTCTTTTCAAACAGCGTGGTACACACGCAAAGGCTGTTCAGCAAGAAAGTACGTAAGACCATAATAATGTTTTTTTTTATTAAATGTGCTTTTTTGTGTACTACAGTTGTGTAAAGAATGCTGGTATGAGCTTTTAAACATAACCCGTTAACTGCTGCCAATCACATGGTGAATAAGATACTATTTAGGGTTCATATGTTTGTAAATCTGACTGTGATGATGCAGTGCCTCACCAGACATTAACCTCACCGCACGCCACTGATATATATATATATATATATATATATATATATATATATATATATATATATATATATATATATATATATATATATATATATATATATATATATATATATATATATATATATATATATATATATATATATATATATATATATGTGTGTGTACAGTATATAAAGGTATATACAGTATAGATATATATATGGTATATAGTGTTATATACAGTATAGTTATATATGCATATAGGTATATAAAGGTATATACAATATAGGTATATATGTATATAAAGGTATATACAGTATAGGTATATATGTATATAAAGGTATATACAGTATAGGTATATATGTATATAAAGGTATACACAGTATAGGCGTAATATGATCAAACTTTCTTGTTCTTGTCAAAAGTCTAGCAGCTGCATTTTGTACCAACTGTAATCTTTTAATGCTAGACATAGGGAGACCTGAAAATAATAGGTTACAGTAATCGAGACGAGATAAATTTAGTCAAAGGCATTTATCGGCAATGGTCATTACGTACTTTTTTCACAAAAATCGTCTGATACTGACTGGTGGCCGATCGATCGCCACATCCGTAATAATAACCAGTTATTCATTCATTTTCTATTCGGTTTGTCCACAATAAGGTCACGGGTGAGCTGCAGGCTATCCCAACATCCTTAACTGGTCGCCTGTCAATCACTGGGCACATATGGACCAACAACCATTCAAAACCATCAACAATATAATGTATCCAATTACCTAACATGCTGTTTTTTGGGGTGTGGTAGTACTGGGAGAAAGCCCACACATGCAGGGGAAGAACAGACAAACATGCCCCAAGATTCAAACTCTTGATTTCTTTGACTGTGAGGCCGACATACTAACCTCTCGGCCACCGTGCGGTATAGTACGCAATTATGGTTCTAATCATCTGGGGGTTCCATTATCAATACACCCTTATTAACAGAACAAGCAAAGCAAGTAATATTTGAAAATTCATGACTGTTATGCAAGAATGAAAATAAGGTAATCGCTGTACTAAAAATATACTAATATACTGTATATTTATATACAGTACAGGCCAAAAGTTTGGACACACCTTTTCATTTATTGCGTTTTCTTTATTTTCATGACTATTTACATTGTAGGTTGTCACATCAAAACTATGAATGAACACGTAGAGTTATGTACTTAACAGAAAAAGGTGAAATAACTGAAAACATGTTTTACATTCTAGTTTCTTCAAAATAGCCACCCTTTGCTCTGATTACTGCTTTGCACACTCTTGGCATTCTCTCGATGAGCTTCAAGCACACCTGTGAAGTGAAAACCATTTCAGGTGACTACCTTTTAAAGCTCATCGGGAGAATGCCAAGAGTGTGCAAAGCAGTAATCAGATCAACGGGTGGCTATTTTGAAGGAACTAGAATACAAAACATGTTTTCAGTTATTTCACATTTTTTTGTTAAGTACATAACTCCATCCATCCATCCATTCTCTACCGCTTATTCCCTTCGGGGTCGCGGGGGGCGCTGGAGCCTATCTCAGCTACAATCGGGCGGAAGGCGGGGTACACCCTGGACAAGTCGCCACCTCATCGCAGGCACTCCACATGTGTTCATTCATAGTTTTGATGTGACAATCTACAATGTAAATAAATAGACATGAAAATAAAGAAAACGCATTGAATGAGAAGGTGTGTCCAAACTTTTGTCCTGTACTGTATATACTAGAAGAAAACTAAAATAAGCTGCAGTGAAAACACAGGCTGCTATATTTAAAATACAAATCCGATTAAAAACAGTGGCACAAATGAAAAATACATTGGAATCAAAATACTAAATATTTTGAATATATTATATAAAATATATACAACAAATCAAATCAAATGTTAAAAAATGTTATTAAAGATATTTCTAAAAATACAGAATTACATATTTATAATGTGTATTAACATATAAAATATATATATACATATACATATATTTATATATATATATATATATATATATATATATATATATATATATATATATATATATATATATATATATATATATATATATATATATATATATATATATATATATATATATATATATATATATACATACCACATTTATACAAATGTATACAAAACAAATAAGCTGACCTGCTAAAATCCCTCAAAAATAACATCCATATGCAAAGTACTGTTGAAAAGCAACTGAACTGAGAGACTATTTAATGCATATTTACACTCATCATGCCGCCCTTGACATGCTACAGTACTCTGAAACTGGAGCAAATCATACACGCACTCATACATTTAGCATAATAATGAAGTTACATATCGGATATTATCTCTGCTGGGTTGCAAGCGCACCACGGCCGATTTACTGTGGATGTGCTTTTGCAAGGCAAGACTTGGCTAATTCCTCTGGGGGCGAGTGCTCTTCCTGTCAGCCTGATCAAAGCTTGTCTCTTGATAAGAGCATAAACTGCAACGTGCCCCATCACCGTCAATGTCTGGGCATGCGTGTGTGTGTGTGTGTGTGTGTGTGTGTGTGTGTGTGTGTGTGTCCATCCCCCATCACCAGAGGCTGTATTATGCATTGTTGTTGGCATGCCCTACATGCTCAGCCGAGCATAGTCCAACGTGGTACAGTACACACGTCTTCCCATCCCCGCCGCACTACCCTGTTGTGTCCGCGGGCCTGCTTCATTTACCTTTGCTCCTGAATTAATGCTAGTTAACTGTCACATTAGCTCGGATCTGCCGGCCCCCTCGTTGTCAACAACATAAACTCGCCTGGATTGTGTTTGCTTTGATTCGCAGCACACGCATGAACTGACTTTGACTGCATGCACAGAGGCATCGTCAAGCTGCAACCACCCATAAATAACCTTTATCTGAGCGAGACGCAGTGTGGCGTGAACATTTTCAAGCGACTTGTTCTGTTTTCCAAACTAAACGGCAATAAAACCCCGATGTTGAAGGATTTTGGGGGAAACTTTGGTGTGTGACGGGCAGGTGTTTCCTTCAGAGGCTAAGTATCTTGTGGCGTACCTCAGGGATCAACACTCGGACCAAAATTGTTCAATCTCTACATAAATGACATTTGTAAAGTTACAAAGGACTTAAAGTTGGTATTATTTGCAGATTGTATAACTGTGTTTTGTTCAAGAGAGAACACACAAAAGCTTATACAAATAATAACAGAAGAAATTAACAAATGAAAAAGATGGTTTGACAAAAACAGACTATCTTTGAATCTCAGTAAAACTAAAATAATGCTATTTGGTAACAGTAGTGAAGTGAAGTGAATTACATTTATATAGCGCTTTTTCTCAAGTGACTCAAAGCGCTTTACATAGTGAAACCCAATATCTAAGTTACATTCAAACCAGTGTGGGTGGCACTGGGAGCAGGTGGGTAAAGTGTCTTGCCCAAGGACACAACGGCAGTGACTAGGATGGCGGAAGCGGGGATCGAACCTGCAACCCTCAAGTTGCTGGCACGGCCGCTCTACCAACCGAGCTATACCGCCCAGTACAGTAGAAATGAAAGTCAAACACAATTAAAAATAGACGGAGTGAAGTGGAAATCTCATGTAAAAAGTATACAACATAAAGTTAAAGTTAAAGTACCAGTGATTGTCACACACACACAAGGTGTGGCGAAATTATTCTCTGCATTTGACCCATCACCCTTGATCACCCCCTGGGAGGTGAGGGGAGCAGTGAGCAGCAGCACTGGCCGCGCCCGGGAATCATAAAGTAGCAAGAAACACGTCAACAATGAATAAAGAAAAACATGTTCTAGACCAAAAATCACTCCATATTCTCTACTGCTATATATTCTAGTGTTACATATCTGAGTTGTTGTGTAGAAATATGGAGAAATAACTACAAATGTGCGCTTCATTCACTAACTGTGTTACAAAAAAAATCTATTAAAATAATACATAATGTTGGATATAGAGAACATAAAAACCTTTTATTTATTATCGTTGTGGCTTGTGCAGCCCTTTGAGACACTCGTGATTTAGGGCTATATAAATCAACTTTGAAACTTGATTAAATCACAATTATTGAAATTCAACGATTTAGTGCATTTACAAACAGCTAAAATGATGTAGAAAGCAAACTATAACCTGCTAGCCAAAAATGTTCAACAATTCTTCTCAACAAAAGAGGAGAAATACAACCTCAGAGAAAAATCTAATTTAAAACATTTGTGTACACATACAACACTTAAAACCTTTAGCATATCAGTATGTGGAATTAAATGATGAATGGACTAAGCAAAGAAATCAAACAAAGAACCAATATGATTCAGTTTAATAGACTGTTCAAACTACAAGTGTTCACAAAGTACACAGAACAATAATCATGATGAACATTGTGAACCCTTTTTTTTTTATTATTTAGACAAAGATTATTTATGTATTTAATATTTGTATGCTTACTATGGTATATTATTTATTTATTTATTCACTGTTCTGTTACAGAGAAGAAGGAAATGGGATAAAATTGCTATGGTATGAAAAGGGGTAGGATTAAATAAGCTCTGCTTCTTCCTACTCCTTTTCTGATGAGCTCTAATGAAACAACTGGAAATATGTGATGCATTACATTGTATCGTATGCATGTTCCACATAAACTGAAACTGAACTGAAGTACTTGTCGGCCTTCACATGTACATGCATAAGGAGTACATATATTTGCCTGCTGGAGGCCGGTGTGTTAAATTCTCTTAGCATGTGTGACGAATCCATGGGCTGGGAAAAGAGCAGCGTATTATTCACAAAGTGAATTCTAAAGAGGCGATCGATCTGTTCAGCTCTCAATTGTCACTCTTGAGCTCAGTGTGTCTATCCGACCTGACATCGACCAGACCTCTTTTAGTATCAGCTTCTTCAAATCTCCTCTTCAATGGATATGATGCAGAATTAGAGGAGAAAGATGTAGCAAGTGCATGTGAGAGATAAAAAAACAAAAAAAGAGCGAGAGCATCCCCCACTCTTGGGTCTTTCATCCTAATCCATGGTCTCTGTCCAAGAAAGGGCCTCCTTTTCACTGGTCTGCCCCAAAGCCTCTTATACGTGACCCCTCTGTGTCTCTCCCCCAAGGCTTTCTCCCACGGCCAGCAACCACGCACAACAACACACATCTGTGCATGCTACTCTGGCGTTAGGCGAAGGAAGTTTGGGTTGGGTATGATTTAAAAAATATTTAAAAAAGGCAAACAAGTGAAGGTCAGAATAAATTCCGCCTCTAAAAAAAAAATCTAAGCTGCTCAATGTCATAGTTTGCAAAACTTGACAGAGCCTCTTATGAAAGGTTTTCGCTCGGAGGTGAAGCCAGATTTACTGCCAGGGTGACTAACGCAGCTGCTGGGAGAGAGCGTGTCTCTCGTTAAAAGGACTGACCTCAATAAAGATGGACGCTCTGCACTCGTTATGTAACTGACTGAGGATGAGCAGGAGGAGGGCATACACAGAACTGTTTCGACTGGCAAAGTTTTCCCCCTCGTACACCACAAACACATCTAATGTAGTTCAAGTGTGGACTTTCAGCTTCAAAATAAAAATAGGATCTTTAGGATTGTATGCAGAACTTGTCTATTTGCAGTAGTATAAGTGAGTACACCCCTCATATTGCCATTTTATTCAATCAATCAAGGGACTAGAGTTGTACGGTATACCGGAACTAGTATAGTACCGCAATACCAATGAATCATATTCAGTACTATATCGCCTCTAAAAAGTACCGGTCCGCCCGGCCTCCCCTTTTTTTTAACGAGCATGGTGGCATGTTGTCACGTCGTGACATTGCTGGTATTACAAGCATAGAGGAGCATGTTCGGCAGCGCACAATCACAGAGTACTTGCAAGCAGACACAGTGTGTAGACAGAAAAGGGAGAACGGACGTATTTTTGGTCTAAATAACTAAAGATAAAGGTGAAGTTATAACATTGAAACACCCTCAGGAAGAGGTGCTTTAAGACATGGCTAGCTAGCTAGCGGCTAACGTCCAGCCGCAGTATGCAGTGTTTTAGCTACTTCTAAATCACTAATCCTCGCCTCCATGGCAACAAATAAAGTAAGTTTCTTACAAGTATCATTATCACTGCAAGACGAGGAATAGCTAAACCTGCTTCACTACACACCGTAGGAGGATACAATAGCTCACCGGCATCACAATGTAAACAAACACCATGGGTGGATCTACACCGAACATCCACTGTAATGATACCAAGTACAGGAACATATCTAGTCGATACTACTATGATTACATCGATATTTTTTAGCATCACAAAATCTTTTTTCGTTTTAAAAAAATGTATATTATGTTTATAAACTGAGGAAATATGTCCCTGGACACGAGGACTTGAATTATGACCAATGTATGATCCTGTAACTACTTGGTATTGGATAGATACCCAAAATTGTGGTATCATCCAAAACTAATGTAAAGTATCGAACAACAGAAGAATAAGTGATTATTACATTTTAACAGAAGTCTAGCTAGAACACGTTGAAAGAGAAAATAAGCAGATATTAACAGTAAATGAACTAGTACATTAATAATTCATTTTCTACCACTTGTCCTTAATAATTTTGACAAAATAATACAATGATAAATGACACAATATGTTACTGCATACGTCAGCAGACAAATTAGGAGCCTTTGTTTGTTTACTTACTAATAAAAGAAAAGTTGTCTCGTATGTTCACTATTTTATTTAAGTACAAAATTGCAATAATAAACATATGTTTAATATACCCTAAGAGTTTTTGTCAAAATAAAGACAATAATGCTATTTTTTGTGGTCCCCTTTATTTAGAAAAGTATCGAAATACATTTTGGTACCGGTACCAAAATGTTGGTATCGGGACAACCCTACAAGGAACAATACACTTGAAATGAAACTTGGATATACGTTGGAGTAGTCAGTGTAGAATAGGTGTGCCCATTACGTGGAGGGCGAGCTAACGGTCGATGGTGGAGGGTGTGCCAGTCGATCGCCAGTCGGGCATTAAAAAATAGACCTAAAAATTAGCGATCATCAACCTTCACCAACCCGTCACTTTCGTCACTTGATTGACATTCACGGCACCCGAGGGTCTTGTGAGATGACGCTGGCTGCTGCCAGATCATTATTAAGAATAAATGACTGACAGGAAGGCGAGAAACACTTTTTATTTCAAGACTCTCGCGCCGTACCTTCCGTCAAAACTTTAAAAAACGACTGCACAGTTCCTGTCTTCACAATAAAAGCGCTGCTTCATCCTGCCTGCACTAACAAAATAAGAGTCTCAGAAAGTTAGTGCACACAAGCTAGCAAGCTACGGAGTTTGCCGCCAATGTATTTCTTGTAAAGTGTAGAAAAAGGAGTATGGAAGCTGGACAAATAAGATGGCAAAAAGCAACCACTTTCATGTGGTATTGAACAGAAAGGAGGACTTTTTTTCTCCTCCATTTGAAAATGTGGATGTTATCATCACTACTGTCTGATTCCAATCAATGCAAGTCATCAGAATCAGGTAATACACCAACTTATATTCTTGTCTTCATTAAAGACAGGAATTTTAAACATGCATGTATTATCATTAAACACCTTTAAATGCCTACTGAAAGCCACTACTACCGACCACGCAGTCTGATAGTTTATATATCAATGATGAAATCTTAATATTGTAACACATGCCAATACGGCCGGGTTAACTTATAAAGTGCAATTTTAAATTTCCCGCTAAACTTCCGGTTGAAAACGTCTGTGTATGATGACATATGCGCGTGACGTCAATCGTTGAAACGGAAGTATTCGGAGCCCATTGAATCCAATACAAAAAGCTCCGTTTTCATCTCAAAGTTCCACAGTATTCTAGACATCTGTGTTGGTGAATCTTTTGCAATTTGTTTAATGAACAATGGAGAATGCAAAGAAGAAAGTTGTAGGTGGGATCAGTGTATTAGGGGCGGACTACAGCAACACAACCAGGAGGACTTTGAGTTGGATAGCAGACGCTGGCCGCCGACCTCACCTTGACTTCCTCCATCTCCGGGCCGCCGACCGCATCTGTGATCGGGTGAAGTCCTTCGTCGTACCGTCGATCGCTGGAGCGCAGGTGAGCACGGGTGTTGATGAGCAGATGAGAGCTGGCGTAGGTGCAGAGCTAATGTTTTTAGCATAGCTCTGTCGAGGTTCCGTAGCTAAGTTAGCTTCAATGGCGTCGTTAGCAACAGCATTGCTAAGCTTCGCCAAGCTGGAAAGCATTAACCGTGTAGTTACATGTCCAGAGTTTGGTAGTATTGTTGATCTTCTGTCTATCCTTCCAGTCATGGGCTTATTTGTTTTGTTTCTATATGCAGTTAAGCCCGATGCTATCACGTTAGCTCAGTAGCAAAAGTGCTTCACCGATGTATTGTCGTGGAGATAAAAGTCACTGTGAATATCCATTTCGCGTTCTCGACTCTCATTTTCGAGAGGATATAGTATCCGAGGTGGTTTAAAATACAAATCCGTGATCCACAATAGAAAAAGGAGAGAGTGTGGAATCCAATGAGCCAGCTTGTACCTAAGTTACGGTCAGAGCGAAAAAAGATACGTCCTGCACTGCACTGTAATCCTTCACTCTAACGTTCCTCATCCACGAATCTTTCATCGTCGCTTTCTCTGTCCGAATCTCTCTCGCTGCATTGTAAACAATAGGGAAATGTGAGCAGCCCTTCCTCCTCTGACGTCACGCTACTTCCAGTACAGGCAAGGCTTTTTTTTATCAGCGACCAAAAGTTGCAAACTTTATCGTCGTTGTTCTCTACTAAATCCTTTCAGCAAAAATATGGCAATATCGCGAAATGATCAAGTATTACACATAGAATGGATCTGCTATCCCCGTTTAAAAAAAAAAAATCATTTCGGTAGGCCTTTAACTTGTTAACAAAACATCTCTTTCTTAGATAAATAAATATAAATGATATATATGAATGAGGTAGATCCCCTCCACTTGGTCAATTGAAAAGTAGCTTGCCAGCAGAAAAAGGTGTGGATGTAGAGCTTGTATAGCAATGTATATTTACTGTGCCATTAAAATAAGACAAAACACAGCCGTTATTGTTGAAATACCCGCCAACAAAAGCGAGTACCGGTACTGGTCACATTGACAATGAAAATGGTGTCCAAAGAGTGAATAGTCATAGTATGAGCACCATGGTTATCTAGCACTGCCTGAATATTGTTGGACTTAGAATTCCCCACATGTTGTTTTTGGAATCATCTTCCGCTCCTGATGTAGACACCTTGGGCTCCTCCACTTTCACATGGAGGAGGGCTCGCAGGTGCTTAACTGGGCGTACTTGGCCACTCCATCACCTTCTTCTTCCTCTGCAAGCCACTTGTCATCTCAGAGGTGGGTTTGGGCTCCTTATCACGTTGGAAAACTACCATGATCTGCCACTGTCACAGCGGATGTTGGAATTCATGTTTCCCCTCAATGCACCACAGCTCACCACAGTTTGGAAGCACTCGTGACCATAAATTGTATAGCAAATCTAAAATCAGTCCATTCAGGATGTCCAAAGCACGCAACTTCCATGCACATTTTGGCCAATCTGCGTAATTTTTGCCAATGGAATTTGTCTTTAAGCGGCACTTAAATGCGCACGTCAACTATATAATCAAAACTTATGTTTTGTTCTTGTGTAGATGAAGCAGGAACAGCAACGTGTAACAATATATTAACTCTTTATTGCTGAAACTGCACAATTGTCGTCCTCCCGTGTAGCTCAGGCCTACTTCCGGTTCATGTCTAGAGCACTAAGCCTTCTGGGTAATGTATATAAACATTTACTAGTTTACATATATTCATATGTTTATTTAATCCTATATACTGTGCATTCGGAGAGTATTCACAGCGCTTCACTTTTTCCACATTTTGATGTTTCAACATTATTCCAAAATTAAATAAAATTTTTTTGTCCTCAAAATTCTACACGCAATACCCCATTATGACAATGTGAAAAGTTTTTTGTCTAAAAAATTAGCAAATTGATTCAAACTAAAAAACTAAAAAAATCACATTTGCTCAATACTTAGTTGATGCCTTTTTGGCAGCAATTACAACCTCAAGTCTTTTTGAATATGATGCCACAAGCGAGGGACACCAATCTTTGGGAAGTTTCACCCGTTCTTCTTTGGCCATTCCTCTTCGCAGCACCTCTCAAGCTCTATCGGGTTGGATGGGAAGTGTTGGTTTTCATCCAGAATGTCTCTGTAGATTGCTGCATTCATCTTTCCCTGTGTCCTGATGCTGCCATCATCAAGCTTCACTGCAAAGATGGTATTGGCCTGGTGATGAGCGGTGCCTGGTTTCCTCCAAATATGCCAAAGAGTTGCATCTTTATCTCATTAAACGAAATAATTTAGTTTTTCATGGTCTGAGAGTCTTTCAGGTGAATTGTGGCAAACTTTTTACTAAGAAACAGCTTCCCTCTGGGCTCTATACCATACAGGCCTGATTGATGGTTTGCTGCAGAGATGGTTGTCCTTCTGTAAGGTTCTCTTTTTTCCACAGATGAATGCTAAAGCTCAGACAGAGTGACCATTGGGTTCTTGGTCACCTCCCTGACTAGACTAAGACGAATGCAGCAATGTTCAGAAACATCATGGAAGAAAACCAGCGCTTCGAATCCAACCGGATGGATCTTGAGAGGTGCTGCAAAGACAAATGGGCAAAATTGATAGATGTGCCAAGCTTGTGGCATCATATTCAAAAAGACTTAAGGCTTTAATTGCTACCAAATGTGCATCAACAAAGGGTGGAGCAAAGGCTGTGACTAACTATGCACATTTGAATTTTTAATACATTTACAAAATTAAAAATGTGTCATTTTGGGATAATGTCTGTAGAATTTTGAGGACAAAAATGAATGTATTCCTTTTTGGAATAAGGCTGTAACATGATAAAATGTAGCGCAGTGAATACTTTCCGGATGCACTGTAGTAGCTGGCTAGGTTACTGGTTGGGTCAGCTCTGGGACGTTGCCCATTCCCAAAATTCAACTAACAACCCAGCAAGGAAGTACAATTTACCCTGCAGCTGGGTTACATTGTGGAGTGATTCTCTCTACCTCCTGAGACGGCGTCAAGCGGTCAGCCTCGTGCTTTGGGAGGTTTGTATGTACTTTATAAGTTACCTTATAACCTGACACAAACAAGTGAGAAATATCACTGTCTGTATTACCCTAGTTATTCCTACACCAGCTCCATCATTTTAGCTAGCGAGGGGCGTGGCAAAAATGCACCATTTGATCAGGGGGACAGTGGCGTGGCCTAAACCTGAATTCAAACCGGAAGTAGGTGTACGTCGTCATTTTGTTTTGTAGTTCTCTCAAGACAACCGCCATTTTAGTTGTAGTCCATACATCACAATGATTTATGACTCCTACAGGCAGGGGTCAGTATTCCAACTTGTCGACTACAAAAAACATGGCTGACAGCTACAAAAACTACGAGTTGCAATACCGATGTCCGCCTGTAGCGGTCGAGCTTAACTTTCATTGGGTGAGTCTTATTCCCAGAGTACATTGCAGCTACACTTTGTGTTTTTGATTAAGTTAGGGATTAATGTATTGTTAATTTGTTGCTAAAAATCAATTAATGGCTTGTTTGGAACATTTAATTGCAATTAAACTCAGTCTTATGGAGAAACAATGTTATGCACACCTTTAAGAAGAACCAAAAGTTGAAACTATGAATGAGGATGGTGTGTGGAATAGCTAAGTCCTAGGGGGGAACAAGAAACACAACAAATAAGCGGCGTTTGGTAATTTTAACGTGAAATAAATTATATCAATATTACGATATATTCTTAATTCATATCTTGTTTAAAAATATATCAATATATCTTACAAACTCGATATATCGCCCAGCCCTAGAATTAACCCAACATTGCATTACCTGGGTTAAATAAGAAACCCATTTTGCTGTGTTACATTAACCCAGCGTTGGTTTGGTCCAATAGTTACCCAGCAGCAGGTTGAAAACTACCCAGATTGATTAGTTTTCAACCCAGTAGTTTTGGAGTATATGTCAGACTTGGGCAAAATACGGCCACATGCGGCCCGTTAAGATGTACAATCCAGCCCGCCGGATGTTCTACATCATTTTTTTAGACCTTTAACATCAAAACTGTAGCCACCATTATGATGTGCAGTGCTGTTTTAAATTACCGTAAGTCTTGAACTATAGAAAGTATTTCAATGGTCGAAATCTGCGCTTTTTGGTGTTATACGAGTTATTACGGTAATCTACGTCACAGCAGCTCAGAGAGGAACAAAGCAGAGTGGGCGAGGTTTGTTTGCCTAGCAGCCAGCCCGAAACGCGTGTGTCAGAAACAGATGCGGAAGCAGATTTGTACGTGATAATTAAAAGTTAAAGTACCAATGATTGTCACACACACACACGAGGTGTGGCGAAATTATTCTCTGCATTTGACCCATCACCCTTGATCAGCCCCCCCACCCACCTGGGAGGTGAGGGGAGCAGTGAGCAGCAGCAGTGGCCGCGCCCGGGAATCATTTTTGGTGATTTAACCCCCAATTCCAACCCTTGATGCTGAGTGCCAAGCAGGGAGGTATATCATTATGTAGGTGTTTATTACACTTTGCATTCATATTTTGTTGTTTTTTACATTTTTGTTGTGTTTTGCTTGATTGTAAAAGATACACAACTATCGAGGAGCTGGTCTGAGAAGTAAAAGAGTAGCGATGTTCATATGTTGTTAATATTCAGTGTTTTATTGTTCATATAGTTAATATTGGAAATCCCACTTTCTTTATTTTCATGTACATTTTGGGTGTCCCATTCAGTTAAAAACTGTAAAATTCCATTCCGTTTTTTGAGGTGGTCTGTCATAACGTTTCTAGAACTCTATCGGGCATTGTGACTTTTGGTATTAGTGTTCCTGAAAAAAAGGGACCCAAACACACATACTGTACAGCAGATTTTTACAGCTAAATGTGTATATATCAGTTATACACACATACACATTGGCCTTTAGACACATTATTTTCTCTCAATGTGGCTCCCGAGTCAAAATATTTGCCCAGCTCTGAGATCGGTAGGTTGTGAGTTCAAACCCCGGCCGAGTCATACCAAAGACTATAAAAATGGGACCCGTTACCTCCCTGCTTGGCACTCAGCATCAAGGGTTGGAATTGGGGGTTAAATCACCAAAAATGATTCCCGGGCGCGGTCACCGCTGCTGCCCACTGCTCCCCTCACCTCCCAGGAGGTGAACAAGGGGATGGGTCAAATGCAGAGGACAAATTTCACCCCACCTAGTGTGTGTGTGACAATCATTGGTACTTTAACTTAACTTAACTTAATTGGTTGACCTAGCAAATGGGCAACATTTACATGACAGATATGTTGAAATGTGGTGATAATCAGAATAAGATTTATTGGTCATGTATGTTTAACACACAAGGAATTTGACTTGTAGACTACATGTGCTCTCTTTGTTCAATGCAAGAAACAAAGAATCTCTCATCTTCTCTCATTTACCAAATAAATACTGCTGCATATCGCTCTCAATAGTTCACAAATGCTCCTAACGTACTGGGTAAATGTGTTCAACCATTAATGAATGTTTAAGATGGACAAACACTTTTCAAGCGTAAAATTAATATGGAGAACATCTGCAACTTGAGGACGAAGAAGACAGTGGACATTAAGGAAGACTTTAGTGATATTTCTTTCAGTAATTATAATTATGTTTTTACTATTTTTAGTTCAAATAATTAAAATAGTACAGTAATTGACAATAAGCACCGAGTATGTGCTTGTACTGCCCTGCAGTGTCTACTTTTAAGTATGCGCTGTATAAAACGAGTAAAACATCAATACAGTATTTGTTTTCAATTTTTTGTTGAAATGCTGTGCTTTTTGAGGTTAAGGTTGCAAGGAACACTTAAAATATGGATAACAAATTTATAAAACCACCTTTTGAAACAATTTAATTAGAAAAAATTAGGCCTCAAAGCGTTGCAACTTTTTCCACAACTTTCTGAAAAAGCTGCCAAAAATGCAAAGGCATTTTAGTTTGCAGAAATCATGAAAAAAGATCCTAGAATGTATAATTCTTTACAAACGGTACATTAACAACTGTAAAGTATATCTACATTTAATTGTATAGTATTGTTCCTTTAGAGGATATACTATAATAGAAATGGTTGGTAAAATGTGGAAGGTATACACTTGTGAAATTCTGTATACTGTGCAAAGTGCAAGTAGGTAAGCCATACCTAATTGTATGGCGTGTTGTGGCAACAGTCCAGTAATGCTGTGGCTTGGGGAGGCATGCACTTTATAGCTCAACTCAATAGTGATACTGTATTCTGTAAGAGAACATAAATATAGCAACTCTACAATTGCAGTATTTATGGAAGGCATGAAAACCGCTTCTCCTATAGGGTTACTGTAAGGCCTCAGAAGTGGTCGCACAGCAAACATATCAGACTGCAGCCCTAACAGAGAGCCTCTCTGTCTTGCACGGTACTGAGGGACTTGATGGTGGTTGGTTTGCACTCTGCTTAGTGTGATCCCACCCCTGGTAAATACAGGGTTGGAGGTTTCCTCCGTGGATAAAAATACACTCGTCTCTCGGCGGAGTGGGGGTGAAGTGCCAGAATTCCTTTGCCGAGCCTATTGTACGCAAAGGCAGTGCTAGACAGGAATGTTTGCAAAGTTAAGAGAGAAGGCGACGTGTTTGCAAAGGTGAACTCTGCTTCCTGCTTTTGCCTTTTGTCCATCGAGAGCTGCCCTACCTTGTCATTTATGACATCATGACGTGAGCTTCCATTGGTGCGGCTGCTAGCAAACGTAGAGCTAAGCTGGTGAAAAAAACATTGGCCTCTCCGCCAGAGGATTCTTCTAAAACTATTGATTTTAAATAAGAATCAGCAACAAGTTTTCTCAGAAAAAGACAGAGGGTGTCTTAACTGAGCTGAGTCGTCGAAATGTGGGGCACTTCCTGATTCCTAAGTCAAGAATTCCCTGCGAGTGGGTAACTACCAACATGTGTTTGTTAATTTTTCAGTAGGGAACTTGCTCAAAGGTTAACATGTACAAATAATTCAAAGTTGCATTCAAGCTGCGTCTTCACGTTTCATTTGAATGTTTGTCTCTAATGTTATCAATTCTCTCTTAGAAACCAGCCTGATTTGGAAATGGTGCACCACATTTAACAACAAACAAGGAAGCGTATTTTTTGCACAATTGCTAAGGAAAGAAAAAAATGAATCAAGAGGAGGTATCTGACGGCACAGGCCTGAGGGATGTCTATGACATACTGGTCAGCGTCTCACCGGAGCAAGTGTTGAGCCTGACATTTCAGCTTGGGGATTCTCCAGAAGAGGATATCGTACATGCCTTATGTTTGATTGTTCTTCGTAAAGAAGAAGCTCTGGACAAACTCTGCCTGCTGGAGAACCACAACCTCGCCAAGCATGTGGCTGATCTATGGAAGAAGAGCCAGGATAGATTAGAAGACTTTGCGGAGCTCTGTGGTGAATCCAGCAACTTAACGAGAGAATCTTTGGCTGCGTTGGCTCGTGTTTTTAAAATTCTGTCCGAGCACAGACTGTGCGATCCGCTGTTAAGGAATCTGGCCTACAAGAGGGCTCTTTCCAGTGAAGGTGAGGATCTGTTACATGATCAGCTCAGAGAGGAAGCTAAAGATGTGTGTGGGCCTGAGCTTGCTGTGTGGCTGTGCTCCTCCAGAGACCTCGGATCAGGCTCTTATCATGATGCCCCCAACAGCCTGGATGAAGAGGTTACAAACCAGGCCCAAGACTTTGCCAGCTCAGTGCAGACAAGCTGTTCTGAGCTTTCATTTCCCACTCATCTAGAAATCAGCCTGCCCCGGACGGTCCCGTACGAAGAGGCCAAAATGACCCCAGGAAACCCTGAACAAAGCCTTACTACGCCTACCGTGAGCAACAACAACTCTACTGAGCAATCTCACCTCTCATCTGTGTGGTCACAGCCAAGGAGCAGTGAACCACCTGTCCATGAAGACTCAAAGATGGATGTGGCATCTGAAAGGGAGCACAGAAAGGATGAGGATTTCAATAAGAAAGAACCTCCGAACCAAAGAACCACACCGACCACTTCTGCAACAAGCAACATTCAACCAAAGAGTGCACAAGAGGAGGATGAGGAGGCCATATTTTACTCATTTGTCATCTTACATGCTCCAGAAGATGCTGAAGTAGCAGAGCTCTTGAAGTTGAACCTAGAGACTATGATCGGTCAAAAGGGTGCAACTTTCTCTGAGGACTTTGCCATACCTGGAAAGAGCACCCTAAAGTGTGTAGAGGATGCGATCAACAACTCTGCATTCACTCTGCTGCTGCTCACTCAAAACTTCAACACACGCATGTTGGAGGTGAAGACCCACACGGCCCTGACACACTCCATTAACAATGTACACAAGTACAATACAGTCATACCTTTGATACCAAAGGAAAACCAAATGCCCAGACATAGATGGTCTGCGGTGCTACAGAATTTGGTTCCCCTTGAGGAGAGCAAATGCTCTGAGAAAAAAATGAAAAAGATTTTTTCATCAGCAAAAATCAATAAACAGAAAATAATTTGGTCAGGAGAGCAGAGAACACAGAGGCAGGAAGCAGCACATATGTTTGGAAAACTCAACATCCACGACAACTCAGTGGGCTTTCCCAGTGTGTATTCAAATACTCATATTGATCATAGTCGCTGTATTATCATTGGTAACAACAATCAAATGACAGTGGATTGCTGTGGGTGTGAAGCAAATGACATTTCAACTGTTAAAGAAGCGAGGAAATAAATGCTAATTGGTATACAACTTATTTCAGAAATATTATTTTTCTTTTTATACACTAAAAGGACTGCATTATCACCATGGTGTGTTTATATGTATATCGAGACTGTCACTAGGTGAATGTTTAGCCGGACACTGCCATCTATTGGCCAATGTGTGGTTACATGTTTCTTCATGTTCCTGCAGAAACATGTCACAAACACTAGGGGGTGTAGCAGTTCTTCTGTATGCCTTCTTTTTAATCTACTCTTGATTATAAAATAATGTATTAATTTATTTCAGATCCAATTTAACAAGGGTTCATTCATTATTTAACAAGGGTTCATTCATTAAGAGATGAGTACACATGGTTGACATGTGTTACAAGGTGCATTTTATTCAGTTAAATAAACAAGAACAATGAAAAGCTCTGTTGTTTTAAATTCATGTGTGTTTCTCCAGTACCGGTATGTGCAGTGCCAATTTTAAATGCTGCCTGTAACACAATGGACAGGTTTCCCCCTCCTGTGTGTTCTTATGTGTCATCAGGAGTTAGTCTGTGTTCTCATATAGAGAACTTAAAGGCCTACTGAAATGAATTTTTTTTATTTAAACGGGGATAGCAGATCTATTCTATGTGTCATACTTGATCATTTCGCGATATTGCCATATTTTTGCTGAAAGGATTTAGTATAGAACAACGACGATAAAGATTGCAACTTTTGGTATCTGATTAAAAAAAGGCTTGCACCTACCGGAAGTAGCGTGACGTAGTCAGTTGAACATATACGCAAAGTTCCCTATTGTTTACAATGATGGCCGCATGAAGTGAGAGAGATTCGGACCGAGAAAGCGACAATTTCCCCATTAATTTGAGCGAGGATGAAAGATTTGTGGATGAGTAAAGTGCAAGTGAAGGACTAGTGGGGAGTTGAAGCTATTCAGATAGGGAAGATGCTGTGAGAGCCGGGGGTGACCTGATATTCAGCTGGGAATGACTACAACAGTAAATAAACACAAGACATATATATACTCTATTAGCCACAACACAACCAGGCTTATATTTAATATGCCACAAATTAATCCTGCATAAAAACACCTGCGTGTTTGTTATGCTAGCTCCTAGCTCCTCTGCTAGCTCCTAGCTCCATAGAACACGCCAATACAATTCAAACACCTGATCAACACACACAATCACTCAGCCCAAAAGACCGTTTACCTAACCCAAGGTTCATAAAGCTTATATATTTTTAAAAAGTTACGTACGTGACGCGCACATACGGTCAAGTTATCGAATGTTTAGCAGCCAAGGCTGCATACTCACGGTACCTGATATTCAGCTGGGAATGACTACAACAGTAAATAAACACAAGACATATATATACTCTATTAGCCACAACACAACCAGGCTTATATTTAATATGCCACAAATTAATCCTGCATAATAACACCTGCGTGTTTGTTATGCTAGCTCCTAGCTCCTCTGCTAGCTCCTAGCTCCATAGAACACGCCAATACAATTCAAACACCCGATCAACACACACAATCACTCAGCCCAAAAGACCGTTCACCTAACCCAAGGTTCATAAAGCTTATATATTTTTAAAAAGTTACGTACGTGACGCGCACTTACGGTACGGTACGTGTTATGCTAGCTCCTAGCTCCTCTGCTAGCTCCTAGCTCCATAGAACACGCCAATACAATTCAAACACATGATCAACACACACAATCACTCAGCCCAAAAGACCGTTCACCTAACCCAAGGTTCATAAAGCTTATATATTTTAAAAAAGTTACGTACATACGCAAAAAAAAGCCAAAGCTGCATACTCACAGTAGCACGTCTGCGTCTTTGTCATCCAAATCAAAGTAATCCTGGTAAGAGTCTGTGTTGTCCCAGTTCTCTACAGGCGTCTGTGTATCCAAATCAAAAGTCCTCCTGGTTAGAGTCTCTGTTATCCGAGTTCTTCCATCTTGACTGCATCTTTCGGGAATGTAAACAAAGAAGCGCCGGCTGTGTACTGTTGTGGCTGACTACGTTCGAAAAATACGTCCATTTCGCACCGACAACTTTCTTCTTTGCTTGCTTGGCTTCCTTCTCCATAATGCAATGAACATGATTGAAACAGATTCACGAACACAGATGTCCAGAATACTGTGGAATTATGAAATGAAAACAGAGCGTTTTCGTATCGGCTTCAATGTGGAAGGCATACCCGTGTTCGTCGGGCTACGTCACGCGCATACGTCATCCTCAGAGGCGTTTCGAACCGGAAGTTTAGCGGCAAATTTAAAATGTCACTTTATAAGTTAACCCGGCCGTATTGGCATGTGTTATAATGTTAAGATTTCATCATTGATATATAAACTATCAGACTGCGTGGTCGGTAGTAGTGGGTTTCAGTAGGCCTTTAAATTGAATTAAGATAAAGTTACCTAAGTATGTGTTCTTATTTATGGTCTGAAAGTGTGGTCCTTTGTGCAGGTTTAAGGTTTTGCCTTTTGTAAGCATGAGAGTGCACAAATAATTTTAGCATTGTCTAGTAAATCCTAAAAGTGGTGTATTGTTATTCTCCCTCTAGAACAGAGCTGGGCCAATATTTTGATTCAGGGGCCACATTGAGAGAAAAAATGTGTCTGGGGGGCCAATGTGTATGTGTGTATAAATGATATATACACATTTAGCTGTAAAAATCTGCTGTACAGTATGTGTGTTTGGGTCCCTTTTTTCCAGGAACACCAATACCAAAAGTCACAATGTCCGATAGAATTCTAAAAACGTTATGACAGACCACCTCAAAAAAACTTAATAGAAATTTACAGTTTTTTACTGAATGGGACCACCCAAAATGTACATGAAAATAAAGAAAGTGGGATTTACAATATTAACTATGAACAATAAAACACTGAATATTAACAACATATGAACATCGCTCCTCTTACTTCTCAGACCAGCTCCTCGATAGACATCTTTTACAATCAAGCAAAACACAACAAAAATGTAACAAACAGCAAAATATGAATGCAAAGGGTAATAAAAACCTACAATATGATATAATATCACTGTTCTGCAGAAATTTGTTGTAAAAATCTGTTCCTGACACATGCGTTTCAGGCAGGCTGCTCCAAAAACCAACCCCGCCCACTCTGCTTTGTTCCTCTCTGAGCTGCAGTGATATAGATTACCGCAATAACTCGTAAAAAACTCAAAAGCGCAGATTACGACCATTGAAATACTTTCTATAGTTCAAGACTTACAGTAGTTTAAAAAGAGCACTGCACATCATAATGGCGGCTACAGTTTTGATGTTAAAGGTCCAACAAAATTATGTAGAACGTCCGGGGGGCCGGATTGTACATCTTAATGGGCCGCATGTGGCCCGCGGTCCGTATTTTGCCCAGGTCTGCTCTAGAATCTAGATTGATATAAAATACTTCCCCTTTAAAGTTGAGGAAGGTGAGTCACGTTGATCATCTTGTTCAGGAGGGTGCATCTCCTTGTTTTGCTTTCCATTAGCTGCTGGATGTCTGTACTACAAAATAAACAATATGGTTAAAAACAGTTTTTTTTCCCACACTTGGGTTACATGAATGCTGTATTGTGACTAAACTGACCACAAGTGGACTACATCAATTACCTAAATCACAAATGATTGCTTAATACACGAACAAGATGGAGAGGCAGTGATGCACATTGTCACTATTAGCACCCACTAGTGTCCACTCTGATTGGCAATGCTAACTGCCGCTAACGTCTTTGTTTACATTTAGCAAGCAAGGTTAACACGTTTCTGTTTATGGTCAGGAAACTATAAGAGAGTAAAAAAACAACCGTACGAGAAAATATGTAACAGTCACTGTTCTGCGTTGTGTATTTTGTAGTGAGGCGCATACACTGGAGTTGAGTCTTGGAGGGTTTATTCACCTTTTTTTGAATAGAAACAAAAACAACAGGGCGTCACACACAGTCCACAGCAAACAGGATTTCTCTCCACAGCTCCGAGCGTCAGTGTTCACTCAATTCCATTATGTATGCTTACATGTGGAAATAATAATAATAATAATAATAATAATAATAATAAAAAGGTAAATAAAGCATAAAATAGTCTCAAATAAATTAATTAAATAAAACACAGTATATAAAATATATACTTCAGCAAATAACAATATATATTAAGAAAAATTATCCTTAATATGTGTAGCAATACACCTCATCTTTCCCACCCACATCAACTCTTTTTATATTTTTTATACAATAAACTATGCCAAAAACACTCATAACAGACATACCTTTTTTTGAATAGAAACAAAAACAACAGGGCGTCACACACAGTCCACAGCAAACAGGATCTCTCTCCACTAAAGAATAAAGAAAGGAATAATACACACTCATATTAATGCTACAGCGGCACACAGGATGTTGTTTGTGTGCGTAAGAATAATGATAACCTGAGACAAGTGTATATATATTCTAGTCCGACTGTATTTAACTGACGCCAGAACATCACACACCCTCCTCCGCTGCTGGGGCATACCATTTCACAAGGGGTGTTATGACAACACAAACCCTATAACACAGATCTGGGCAAATTAAGGCCCGGGGGCCACAAGCGGCCCGTTAAGCTTTTCAATCTGGCCCGCCGGACATTCCCAAATATTTTTTTTAGATCTTTAAGATGGAAAGTGTAGCTGCCATTATGATGTGCAGTCATGTTTTCTAATGACCGTAAGTCTTGAACTATACAAAGTATTTCAATGGTTGTAATCTGCACTTTTGGATGATATACCAGTTACTATGGTAATCTAATTAATTACTATGATAATCTAATTAGTTACTATGGTCATCTAATTCATTACTATGGTAATCTACGTCACAGTAGCTCAGACGAGGCACCAAGAAGTGTGGGCGGGAAGCGTTTCCACAGACGCGGAAGAAGATGTTCACAACAAAGTTCTAAAGCTTAGTGATATATCAGATATATCAGATTGTAGGTTGGTTTATTTTGTACCCTTCGCGTTCATATTTCACTGTTTGTTGCATTTTTGTTGCGTTTCACTTGATTGTAAAATATGTCGATCGAAAGGGGGTGTGACGTTCATACTTTGTCAATATTCAGTGTTTTATCGTTCATAGAAAAATGTTAAATTCCATTTTGTTTTTTAAGGCAGTCTGTCATAACGTTTTTAGCATTCAATCAGACATTATTGTGAGGTTTTGTATTAGTGTCCCTAAAAATAGATATACCGGCTCCAGACACTTTTTTTTCTGTAAATGTGGCCCCTGAGTCAAAATAATTGCCCAGGCCTGCTATAACATCTCCCCTTTTATAGATGCCAACTTTTACATTGCTGAAAACCTTAATACAAGCCCAGTGAGAAACAATCTTTTAGTGCAAATAATACTTAGTGCAAATCAATGTCATTCCAGCAATCTTTTTCCTTTTCTTTTTTTTTTTGTGTGTGTCAACAACCTTAACAAATCAGTCCCAGGTATACTTTAACCAACAAAACCCAAGAGTTCGGACGTGCCTAAAGATTAAGTCTGTCAGGCGCTTTCACCACCCTGCCACTGGCCGTCCTGTGCCCGGCTGGCGCAAATAGTGGTGGTGGTGATGGTGATGGAGGTGGTCCAGCCATAGGCTGGTGCTGGTCACTCTGCCTGAGTGGCCTGACTGCCTGAACACCTGTGTCGGTGTCCATTACTTTGCTGGGTGGACCGCTGGGTTGCCCATCAGGTGGGCAGCTGTGCTGTACACAGTTTTGCTCAGGGTGGCGCTCGGCCGCGTCCCTCTCCGCTGGTCGCAAATCCACCCGGTTACTGCGATAGAATGTCCCCTCAACATCCACTAGGTACGATCTGGGGCCCACCTGTTGTAGACAAACTCCTCTTCGGCACCTGCCCGTCCTGTCCCCAGGCAGGGGCTTCATCCTTATGTCCTGTCCAATACACAGCTCAGGCAGGTCCCTGGCCGATCTGTCGTACCAGAGTTTGGCTGTCTAGTGTTTTATCCGCAGCTTGTCTGGGACCCCAGTGACCAAACTCGGCTCCAAAAGCGTGTCAGTGACTGGGAGCGGAGTCCTCAGCCTACGAGACATCAGCCTCTGTGCGGGGCTGCTGAGCATGCCCTCCGTGGGCGTGTTCCTCCACTGCAAAATGGCCGGCCATGGGTCATTACCCGCGCTGGCTGCCTTCTTGCACAGAGCCTTCACTATCTTCACGGCCGATTCGGCCTTCCCGTTCGATTTTGGGTGCCTGGGGGAGGACTTGACATGGTCAAAGTCCCACTCCTTTGAGAATCTCCTGAAGGTCTCACAGTCAAACTGAAACCCACAATCCGTTATCACGCGATCCGGTATGTCCATGACGTGAAAACTGGGCCTTGCACCTTAGCACTGTGGTCTCCGCTGAAAGTTCTGGAAGCAGCTCTATTTCCCAGAAATCAGAATAATGGTCAACAATAATCAGAAAGTCTTTGCCCGCTTGTTTGAACAGATCCATGCTGAGGATCTGCCAAGGCCGTGTAGGAAGTGCATGGGACATCATTGTCTCCCGCTGCTGCTCATGTGAGTATTCATTGCACGTTGAGCACTGGCTCACATAGTCCTTGATCTCGCTGTGCATGTTGGGCCAAAACAGCGTGTCTCTGGCTTGTCTGTAGCAGGCATCTCCTCCTACATGGCTGGTATGGATGCGTTTCAACATCTCTGCACGCAACGATTTTGGTACTATGACTCTCTGGCTTCTGAATAGTACTCCATCCTGTGCACTGATCTCGTCCCTGATTGACCAGTATTCTCTTATCGCCAGAGGAGCATCCTCTCGGCAATCTGGCCATCCCTGGATCACCACCTCTTTCAATAATATGTATATATTATTATTATTATTATTATTATTATAATATAATAAATATCAATATTACGCCTATACTGGCTCACTTGCACTGGCTTCCTGTGCACTTAAGATGCGACTTTAAGGTTTTACTACATACGTATAAAATACTACACGGTCAAGCTCCTGCCTATCTTGCCGATTGTATTGTACCATATGTCCCGACAAGAAATCTGCGTTCAAAGAACTCCGGCTTATTAGTGATTCCCAGAGCCCAAAAAAAGTCTGCGGGCTATAGAGCGTTTTCTATTCGGGCTCCAATACTATGGAATGCCCTCCCAGTAAAAGTTAGAGATGCTACCTCAGTAGAAGCATTTAAGTCCCATCTTAAAACTCATTTGTATACTCTAGCCTTTAAATAGACTCCCTTTTTAGACCAGTTGATCTGCCGTTTCTTTTCTTTTCTTTTCTCCTCTGCTTCCCTCTCTCTATGGAGGGGGAGTTGCACAGGTCCGGTGGCCACGGATGAAGTGCTGGTTGTCCAGAGTCGGGACCCGGGGTGGACCGCTAGCCTGTGCATCGGTTGGGGACATCTCTACGCTGCTGACCCGTCTCCGCTCGGGATGGTTCCTGCTGGCCCCACTATGGACTGGACTTTCGCTGATGTGTTGGATCCACTGTGGACTGGACTTTCACAATATTATGTCAGACCCACTCGACATCCATTGCTTTCGGTCTCCCCTAGAGGGGGGGGGGGTTACCCACATATGCGGTCCTCTCCAAGGTTTCTCATAGTCATTCACATTGACGTCCCACTGGGGTGAGTTTTCCTTGCCCGTATGTGGGCTCTGTACCGAGGATGTCGTTGTGGCTTGTACAGCCCTTTGAGACACTTGTGATTTAGGGCTATATAAATAAACATTGATTGATTGATTGATTGATTAAATAACTGAAGGCTGGCTGATAATCACCATGTCTGATAATCACCATGTTACTAATCCATTCAGTAGGCTCTGTCACTGAGATTAAATGGCCCTCTTTTTCATACTTGTCTAGCTGAGCCTTGACTGCATCTCTGAGAGCCACTGGAACATTACGTGGAGAAGCCTGCACTGGGGCTACGTCAGTATGTAACTCAAAATGAACATCCCCTGGGAATGACTCAACTGGCTCGTTAAAAACATCATGATAAGTCTGCACAAGGTGCTGCCTGGTTAGTGGCTCTGAGATACTATGCCCTACCATAAGCAGCTCCTCTGGAATGGTGAAGTGCATTAAACCTAAACGCTCACTTGTTTCACCTGACAACAGGGGTCTCTGCCCGCTTCTTACTATCTCAAATTGTAGCTTGTGTGCTTTTCCCCTCACTAGACACTCTGTTCGGAATATGCCTATGGAGTGCATTGATTGGCCCGAATACAGTACTAATCTGGTCTGGCTTGGTAGTAATTTAGCCTCTGGAGCAAGTCGCCTCATGTCTTTTATGCTCATAACATCACAGGTTGCCCCTGAATCTAACTGACACCTCTGAGACCCTCCATTCATTTTTATGTTGGCCAACCATTTCTTCCCCCGACCCTGAATTGCCCCTATGCACTCTGCTGTGTATATGTGGGCCTCTGTGTCAGAACTGTCCATGTCCTCATGTACCTCCATGTCAGCTGCATGTAACTATCGTGTAGCTTGGCCCCTCTTCATACACACCTTGGCAAAATGATTTGCTGTTCCACAGTGGCGACAGTTTTTTCCAAATGCAGGACACAGGTCGCGTCCGCGCCTGTGCATGTTCCCGCAGATTTTGCACATGATGTTTTCACTCATGCCTGGAGTCTGATACTGGAACCTGTCCGAGCGTTCCAGCCTGGGTGGGACTCGCGGCCACCGGCCATCTGTTGCATGCACTGTCTCTAATGCCCTGTCCTGTGTGATCGTTTTTATCCTCTTGTCTGTTATCTCAGCAGCTCTGCATATTTCTATGGCTGATGCTAGTGTGAGATCCTTCTGTCTGAGTAGACGACGGCGCACGCTTTCATCACTCACACCCAGCACCAGTCTGTCTCTTATCAGATCCTCTCTGAGTTGTCCATACTCACAGGAAGCAGCCTTCTCCCTCAACTTTGTTACGAATGCATCAATGGGCTCCCCCTCATCTTGCTTGCAGATGCCAAAAACGTATCTCTCAAATATGACGTTTCTAGCTGGCTTGAAATATCCCTCCAAGGCATCGAGAATAACAGTCACATCCTTTCCTTGCTCCGGTGTGATTCTTAGTTGTGTTTGTATATGAGACGACATTCCCCGCCCATCACTCTTCGTAAAGTTGCTGCTTGTACCTCTTTTGCTTTGTTTTGTAATCCTGTAGCAAGTACAAAGTCTTCAAATTCTGCTCTGAAGTTTTCCCAGTAACTTGCAAGATCGTCGCTGATCTTCATCTCCTCCGGTGGCGGCATGTTTGTAGCCATGGTGATGTTGTTAGCCTAGCTTGGTGCTAACGCCGTTACACTCTTTTCTTTTCTTTTTTTTTCGTCTTCACGGGTCTCTCCGTGAAGCACGGTACTCTTCCACCTGACTTTGTGTGGTTCTAGTCACTTCTGACACCATGTTTGTGTGCGTAAGAATAATGCATACTTGCCATCCCTCCCGGTTTTACCGGGAGACTCCCGGTATTCAGTGCCCCTCCCGATAACCTCCCGGCAGAAATTTTCTCCCGACAAACTCCCGGTATTCAGCCGGAGCTGGAGGCCACGTCCCCTCCAGCTCAATGCGGACCTGAGTGGGGACAGCCTGTTCTCACGTCCGCTTTCCCACAATATAAACAGCTTGCCTGCCCAATGACGTCATAACATCTACGGCTTTTAGAGAGTAGAGTGCACAACTTCGCACACAACAAGGAGACGAAGCAGAAGAACGAGGAAGTTACAGACATGGCGACGCCGTCGACGAGCAAGATGAAGAAATACGCTTGCAAGTTCCAAAACGAATGGAAACAAGAATTTCAGTTCATCCAGGACAGTTCGAAGGGGAAGGGGTATGTAATTATGTTGCCTGTACATTTTGTAGAACAGACTTCTCCATTGAACACCGTGGCCGATATGATATACTCAGTCATGAACGGAGAAGTTAAACAGGACAATACTGCCATCTACTGGATAGCCTCCGGAACACTGAAATTCAAGTATTTATTTTATTTATATGTATAATAAAATAAATATATATATGAAATACTTGAGTTGGTGAATTCTAGCTGTAAATATACTACTCCCCTATTAACCACGCCCCCGCCCCACCCCCGACCACGCCCCCACCTCCCAGTATCGGAGGTCTCAAGGTTGGCAAGTATGGAATAATGAGACCTGAGACAAGTGTATATTCTAGTCCGACTGTATTCAACTGACGCCAGAACATCACACACGCCCACTTCCTCCCTGCTGCTGGGGCATACCAATTCACAAGGGGTGTTATGACAACACAAACCCTATAACAGATGTCCACACAGACACACAGCAGAGCCCCTGACCCGTGCACAAACTCACGAGACCAGGAAACCCCGCAACAACTGCCACTAGCAGTAAGCTAATCAAGCTAATCCACACTTCATTTAGCATACAAAAGTCAGTTTTTTTCAACAATTCAACAACCATTATGCAGGAATTCAACCCACATGCACACCAACAAGTCACAAGACAGTGCACATTCCCACAAAACACTTTTAAAAGCGACAACCAAAAAGTTTATAAAAAAAACAAAGGGAGTGGACTTACCAGCTCCGAGCGTCAGTGCTCACTGAAGCTGGTAACAAAGGTGCGACGCCAAATCACGCCCCAGGGAAACAAAAAGGTATGTAACGGGAAAAAATAGAGTGGAACCTCTTTACAATGAGAAACACTTTTGGGGAAGTTCACAACAAAAAATGATGTGAATAAATGACCAAAATTAAAATAAAATAAAATAAAATTTAGCTCGGCTACAAATATACTGACTTTACTCACATCATTTGTTTTGCTAACTTTCGCCTCTTTTTTCTTCGGTAGTGTTTTAAGGCAGGTTGACCCCATGATGTTTTGTTACTGCTCTCTGTGGTGTTTTTAGGTACTACATCCAGCCTTGAACTTCATTCTAAAGCATGGGTGTCAAACTCTGGCCCGCGGGCCAAATTTGGCCCGCCGTGTAATTTCATTTGGCCCTCGAGGCAATATCAAATTAACATTAGAGCTGGCCCGCCGGTATTATACAGCGGCGGTGCTGCTGTTACACCGCATTCACCGTTAATACTCATACTTGCCATCCCTCACGATTTTCCCGGGAGACTCCCAAATTTCAGTGCCCCTCCTGAAAATCTCCCGGGGCAATCATTTTCCCGAATTTCCACCCGGACAACATTATTGGGGGCGTGCCTTAAAGGCACTGCCTTCAACGTCCTCTACAACCTGTCGTTACGTCCGCTTTCCCTCCATACAAACAGCGTGCCGGCCCAGTCACATAATATATGCGGCTTCTACACACACACAAGTGAATGCAAGCCATACTTGGTCAACAGCCATACAGGTCACACTGAGGGTAGCCGTATAAACAACTTTAACACTGTTACAAGTATACGCCACATTGTGAACCCACACCAAACAAGAATGACAAACACATTTCGGGAGAACATCCGCACCGTAACACAACATAAACACAACAGAACAAATACCCAGAACCCCTTGCAGCACTAACTCTTCCGGGACGCTACAATATACACCCCCGCTACCACCAAACCCCGCCCCCGCCCACCAAGTTAATGTTGATATTTACCTCAGAAGGCTGCAAATAGAAAAGAGTCATTCAATTTTTTATTTAAATTTTATTTAATATACCATTGATGTTTTTTCGTTTGTTTTTTGAAAGTTGATTTTGCACTATTAAGTTATATAAGCGTTGCTTGTTCCATATTCAGTGTTAAAGCAAATCAGTGTAGCAAACTGAGCAATAATTAACGTTTTATTCATGCACTTTCTCTTGCTACTTCAAGGCTTGAATGTTTGATTCATTCATTATTGTTATTTCATTTTCAAATGTATTATTAGCCTGTGGAAAAAGTTAATTTTGATATTTACCTCAGAAGGCTGCAAATAGAAAAGAGGAATTCAATTTGTATTTAAATTGTATTTGATATGCCATTGATATTTTTTAATTATTATTATTAATATTTGAAACTCAATTTTGCATGTCACGTTATATAAGCCTTGCTTGTTCAATATTCAATGCAAAACTTGTTTGAGTCCCTATTAAAAGGTTAATTTGTTCAACCTTTGCCCGCGGCTTTAAAGGGAAACTTCGGTTTTTTTCAACCTGGGCCCTGTTTTCATAATTTTTTCTGTATATGTGAGTGCTGGATAAAACATTTTTTGAGGTCGCGCCAGTATTGAGCAGGGCAGGCAGCCTCCAGCCCAGCTAACGCTCGTACACAGGGCAACTGGCTCTCGTCAAAATTCGGCCTATAAACATGCATTTTTTTCACACTGACAGGCTCAGATAGTTACAATGAGTGTCCGACAACATACTAGAAAGGAGAAATTAACGTATGTCTCTACCTTTAGCTGGAGATCGCTGTTTTTTGCGAGCTGTGTCCAAATCTCACCACGCTACAAATCTCGTTCCGAAATCTCGCGATAACTCGCGACAAAACACCGGTGGAAAAACAGTTACCTGACTGAGGTGAAGAGAGATGACTGAAGTGATTTTCTGTTGGATTACCGAAGACTGTTATTTTAGTTTTATAGAAAAGTTTGTTTGTTTGTCTGTCATGGCTCTCTTCACCTCAGTCAGGTAACTGTTTTTCCACCGGTGTTTTGTCGCGAGTTATCGCGAGATTTCGGAACGAGATTTGTAGCGTGGTGAGATTTGGACACAGCTCGCAAAAAACAGCGATCTCCAGCTAAAGGTAGAGACATACGTTAATTTCTCCTTTCTAGTATGTTGTCGGACACTCATTGTAACTATCTGAGCCTGTCAGTGTGAAAAAAATGCATGTTTATAGGCCGAATTTTGACGAGAGCCAGTTGCCCTGTGTACGAGCGTTAGCTGGGCTGGAGGCTGCCTGCCCTGCTCAATACTGGCGCGACCTCAAAAAATGTTTTATCCAGCACTCACATATACAGAAAAAATTATGAAAACAGGGCCCAGGTTGAAAAAAACCGAAGTTTCCCTTTAAGTTTTAAATTTTGGCCCACTCTGTATTTGAGTTTGACACCCCTGTTCTAAAGGAAGAATAAATAATCAACAATGATTAAATTGTTCATTGCAAAACAGGTAATAAAGTATATTAAAATCGAATTTCCATTTTTTTATATCACTCACTGATTATGATGCGGAACAGAAGTTTTGAAACATTTGATATTTGCTTCCTCGAGTGGCACCAGGGAGCTTCAGATATGCACATGCAGTTTAAATTAAAAAATATATATTTAAAATTTTACAAACCCAAACATCTTTAAAGCAGAAAATGTATATCAAACTATTCAAGGCTTTTTAAAAATAAATCTATTGTAGCGTTGAACGGGTTTGACAAATGTCTTTGCTTGAAGATGTCAAGAAATGCTGACCCAATGAACGATCGGTTCAACTTTTAATGATCAAGCCAATTTTAAAACACACACACACAAGTGAAAGCACAGCATACTTAGTCAACAGCCACACATGTCACAGTCAGGGTGGCCGTATAAAAACAACATTAACAAAGTCACAAACATACACCACACTGTGAACACACACCAAACAAGTAGACAAACACATTTCGGGAAAACATCCACACCGCAACACAACATAAACACAACAGAACAGATGCCCAGAATCCTTTGCAACACTAACTCTTCCGGGACGCCACACAGCCCCCACCTAGCTGGGTTCGTTGTCCCCAACAGCCCATGCGTTCATCACAAAGTCCCGCAAGTGCTGAGGCAACCGGCGTCGTCGACGCCCCTCTGATGGCGGCTGGCTGCTAACTCTGTCTGCAGGTAGGTCGGAAGGGGGTATTACCGCAGCATCCTCGTTGCTCCCTGGGGGTATCTCCCTCTCTGGCAGGGTGCTTGACTCCAAGTGCCCCCGGCTCTGGTCCAATGGCTGGTATGGGGCCAAGCGGTCTCGGTGCAGCACCACCAGCCGGTTCCGAGGTGCCAGTCGTATCCGATAGACCACGTCGGACAACTTCTGGAGGACCTTACAGGGTCCCACCCAGTGGCTAGTGAGCTTTGGGGAGAGTCCTTTCTTTCTCACCGGGTTGTAGACCCAGACATGCGCGCCTGGTTCAAAGTCCTGGCCTCGACTGCGGAGGTCATATGCCCGCTTCCGTTGGGCCCCAGCCTCCGTCAGGCTGGTGCGGGCAAAATCGTGGGCCTCCCGCAGCCGCTCCACAAGGTTGTAGTAGTAGTCCAGGCCCGGCGCTCCTCTCACTTCTGGTTCTGGGGCTGGGCCAAAAACCAAATCAACAGGCGTGCGTAGTTCGTGACCAAACATCAATGATGCAGGGGTGCAGCGTGTTGACTCCTGCACCGCTGTCCTGTAGGCCCAAAGAATGAGTGGGAGGTGTAAATCCCAGTCTCTCTGCCGCTTGTCGGTGAGAATGGCAAGTTGTGTGGCCAAGGTTCTATTAAAACGCTCCACCAACCCGTCGCTCTGAGGATGCAGCGGCGTGGTGCGAGTCTTTTTCACACCCAGGCGACGGCACACCTCCTGGAATACCTGGGACTCGAAGTTCCGTCCCTGGTCGCTGTGCAACTCCTCTGGAGCTCCGAATCGGCAGAACATCTCCGAAACCAATCTCTCTGCCGTTGTTGCAGCGCTCTGGTCGGGTACCGCATACGCTTCTGGCCACTTCGTGAAGTAATCCATGGCCACCAAGATGTAACGGTTTCCGCTATCAGTGACCGGAAATGGGCCTAGAATGTCCACACCCACTCGTTCCATGGGGGCCCCCACCTGGAACTGCTGTAGGGGAGCATGGGAGCGGCGTGTGGGGCCTTTCTTTGCTGTGCATGCATCACAGCGGTGGACATGCATCTCCACGTCACGGCGACAGCCCGGCCAGTAAAAACGCTGCCTCAGTCGGAGCAAGGTCTTGGTCACTCCAAAATGGCCAGTCCCTGGGAAGCCATGCATCACTTCGAGGACCTGAGGCCGCAGCACACGGGGCACCACGAGTTGGAGGGCAGCATGTTGTCCTGTCGGGGCTTCCCAGCGACGATACAGCAGGTCGCGAGACAACAGGAGGCTGTCCCACTGGGAGTACAGTGCTTTGGTCTCAGTATCCAAGTGCACCACTGCGGTCCATTCCGGCCGCTGCTGTGCCCCCACCCAGCTGCGAGCTCTCTCAAGCACTGGGTCTTGTCTTTGATGGTCGATCAATTGTTGGGGGGTGAAGCTGTCCAGGTCGACTGTGATGTCATGTTGCCTGACTGCAGCTACTGATGGGTCTGGCATGCACCGCTCTTCCGCCCGCTGGCAGAAACGACACGCCTCCTCACAGGGCCGTCTGGACAGTGCATCAGCATTGCCGTGCAGGCGGCCTGGTCGATGAGAAATCGTGAAGTCATATTCCTGCAAGATCTCGACCCACCTGGCCAGCTGCCCCTCTGGTTCCTTGAAGTTCAGCAACCAGGTGAGGGAGGCGTGATCTGTCCGCAACACAAACCGTTGACCATAAAGGTAGGGTCGGAAATGACGAAGGCCCAGGACAATGGCCAACAATTCCCGACGGGTGACGCAGTAGTTCCGCTCTGGCTTGCTCAGCCCCCGACTGTAAAAGGCCACGACCTGCTCGCCGTGATTCCCTTCCTGTGACAGCACAACCCCCACACCGACATCACTGGCATCTGTATCGACCACGAAAGGTCGGTTGGGGTCTGGGTAGGCCAACACTGGGGCTCGGACCAAGGCCTCTCGCAGCTGTGCAAAAGCCTCATTGCAGCTGTCAGTCCATTCAAATAACTGTCCCTTGTGTGTGAGCTGGTGCAAGGGGCCAGCAATCGTTGCAAAGTCCTTGATAAATCTCCGGTAATAGGATGCCAGTCCCAGGAAACTCCGCAACTCTTTAACATCTCTTGGCGCTGGCCAGTCACGGACAGTTGCAACTTTGGCTGGATCAGTAGCAACACCTTGCCCACTGACGACATGCCCCAGGAAGGAAACTTCACGCCGAAGCAAATGGCACTTTTTGGGGTTCAATCGCAGCCCAGCCTGACGAATGGCCTGGAACACATGCTGGAGGTTCTGTAGAGCCCCTTTAAATCCTGCAGCATGCACCAGGAGGTCATCCAGGTACACCACACAGCGATCACGGGGGATGGATGCCAGCACTCTCTCCAGCAACCGTTCAAACGTGGCAGGTGCGTTGCAAAGCCCGAACGGCATCACCTTGAACTGCCAGAGTCCTTGACCTATTGTGAACGCTGTCTTTGGTCGAGCTTCGGCGGCCAACTCCACCTGCCAATAGCCACTTCGGAGATCCAGGGAGCTGAACCAGGAGGAGCCAGTGATGTAGTCCAGCGCATCATCTATGCGCGGCAACGGGTAGGAGTCCTTGCGGGTTACATCGTTGAGCCGTCTGTAGTCGACGCAGAACCGCCACGAGCCGTCCTTCTTCTTGACCAGAACTGCGGGTGCTGCCCATGGACTGCTGGAGGGTTCGATGACGCCCGCCTGGCGCATCTCCTCGATTTTCTCCTGGGCAGCCACTTGTTTGGCAAGGGGCAGACGGCGTGGGTGTAGCCGGATTGGTCGTGCGTCTCCTGTGTCAATGTCGTGGAGTACGAGACTGGTGTGCATGCAGTCTTCATCTTTCGCTGCTAAAATGTCTTGGAAGGCATTCAGTAAGCTTTTCAGTCGCTCCTGCTGGGTGGTATCCAGGCCTTGACTGCTTCGCTCTAACAGTTCTGCAATAGCCTGCTGGGTCTCTATAGTAGGCAGTCTATTAGTAGAAGGGTTAGGTTGAGACTTCTCCTGGTCCTCCATGAAGGCCGTAGCCGGGGATGGCTCTGTGGGGGCTGTCACTCTGCAGGCGCCTGGCTCATCAGTACCCTGGAGGGCAACTGTTTTCTCACCAAGATGAAGCGTGGCCCTAGGCACATCGACCACAGCTCCCCACATCTCCAACAGGTCAAGCCCAACAATGCAGGGGTCTTGAATGTCAGCCAGCCAGAATGGGTGTCGTCTCTCTTGGTCCGCCACCTTAATGCACACTGTCCCTTGGCCCAGCATGGCAGCCTTGCTACCGGTGACGGTTGTAATTCGGGCGTTGGTGATTGTCCAGCCTGATGGCAAGCTGCGCTGCAAGTGGGGAAGGACACCCGGCCGGATGATGGAGATAGTGGACCCCGTGTCAACCAGGGCTCTGCAGACTGTTCCATCAAGCTCACATTCCAGGTATAGCCCCCGGGCCCTGCCCAGGCGGCCCAAGCGCTGTGCGTCACATTCGGGTACAGTGGAAACCATCCCGGGTGTCAGTTCCCCGACACTGACACCCCTCTCTAGTTTGACGACACCTCAGCGGCAACATCAATGGGGGCAGGGGCTGGACAGTGTCTTGCAATGTGGCCAGGGACACCACAGCGGTAACAGTTCACTTCGGTCTGCCTTCTCTGAGAGAAGCGTGGCCGGGGCCTTGCAGTCACTTGGTCGGTTCCCTCTCGTTCGGTCTCGTCCCATCCAGCCTGGCGGACTCGCGGAACATCACGGCAGCCATCTGGAAACAGGACGTGCTCCACACGTTCGGCTTCAGTCAATGCGGCAGAGAGAGAGTGTTTAGCAAACAGTCTGAGATGTTCCCGAAGTCGTTCAGGCTGTAGACCACGGACAAAGGCTTGCACGGTGAGCTCTTCCTGTAATACTTCTGGAAACGCTGGGTGGCCCCTTCGCACCAGATGGCGAAGGTCCGCAGCATAAGCTCCTAGACTTTCTCCCAAAAGGCGTCGCCGCTTGTACAGCTGCTCCCGTGCTTCGTCTGCATGGATTGGTCGCCCGTAACGTCGTTGAAGAGCCTCGCGCATGGCCCCCCAATCAGCCAATTCCTCCTCTTGTAAATCGACCAAACACTGTAAGGCTGGGCCTTCCAGGGACATCGCCACATGCCCTGCGGTTGCCATATCAGACCAGCCATTCAAACGTGCTGCTAGCTGGACCTGGAGGAGGAAGGATTCAATAGAGCCTTCTCCACTATAGTGAGGAAGCTTTGGAGTGGCGATGCTTGGCCTGTAGTCATCTCGCAGGGAATTTGTGTCCACCATCACCGCAGGAGAGGCACTTCTTCGCCAGGCACTCCTTCCAACACGAGGCGCACTTCTTCCATCTGGTTGAGCTTCCAATCTTGTCCCATCAAGTGGATGGGCCTCCCGTCCACTAGGGCGGCGCAGGTTCCTCTCATTTACTTGGTGGTGAGGTAGTTGAGCCTCCAATCCACCAGGGCGGCGCTTGTTCCTTTCCTCTTCCTGGTGACGAGGCAGTCGGTCTTCATCCGGAAGTGCATTCTCCCAGCACTTGATGAGATCCTCAAGCTTCTTTGAGAAAGCCATCCCACTTCTGACACCAATGTAGCGTTGAACGGGTTTGACAAATGTCTTTGCTTGAAGATGTCAAGAAATGCTGACCCAACGAACGATCGGTTCAACTTTTAATGATCAAGCCAATTTTAAAACACACACACAAGTGAAAGCACAGCATACTTAGTCAACAGCCACACATGTCACAGTCAGGGTGGCCGTATAAAAACAACATTAACAAAGTCACAAACATACACCACACTGTGAACACACACCAAACAAGTAGACAAACACATTTCGGGAAAACATCCACACCGCAACACAACATAAACACAACAGAACAGATGCCCAGAATCCTTTGCAACACTAACTCTTCCGGGACGCCACACTATGTTATGTAGAAAATGTATCAACATGGAAAAAAGGTTTGATTGACTTTAAATATGATGCTCTTTATTTGGATATTTTTCAGATGATCCCTTTAAATGCCAGGTTTCAGAATACCCCTTTCGTGTCTATCTTTTTCCCAGTAGCATTTATCTTGTTTTCAGTATTCAGTATTTTCTTTTCCGTGTCATTGTTTATCAAGTTTAACTTTCTGTTTTGAACTTAAAATTTTACAGTTTTGCCATTTAAAAGTACAATTCGAGCAATGTACAAAATGATTTGTCGACACTGAAAAAGGTTCCATTTAAAAACAAAACACATTTTATTTCATTTTTATATTACGATGTGTCTGTCAATGTTATTCTTCAGATTTGTCCTTTTTTGGCCGTCTTTTTTAGTGACAGTTCTCTTCCTTTTATTTTTCATTATTTTAGTATTCAGTGTTGTATAGTTTTATTTTCAGTGTCTTTGCTGAGAGACTTAAACTTTATGGTTGACTTAAAATATTGTGTATTGAAACAAAATATTTATGGCATTGAAAATCTATTCTGGCAATGTAGAAAATAATGTATTGACACAAAAAAAACATTTAATTTCATTGTTGTTGGATTTTGTTTTACTATGATGATGATGATTCTTCGTCCTTGTACCTTGTAAACACTTTGAGTTTTCTCTCTTTAAATTGAATCTTATTAGTACATTGTTTGACTTATTTGCTTAATTAATTCCATAATTTAATATACTAAATGTTTTATGTGTTGTATGTGCATTCAAATGTTTTAAGTAACAATTTCCCTTGTGATATATGTCTACTTTTTTGTTGAGTAGAATAATGTTGTACATTCTTTTGTAAAAACATATTTTTTTTCATAATTTTAGCTGTTTGCAAATGCACCAACATTTTTGATTCAGTAAATAAAGAGTTGAACATTATGTACAGCCTTCTCTCACCACATCGCAGATTGTTTTTGTTTCGGTTTTAATTTTTTTAAGCATATTCTACAAAAAAATTGCCCTAAATTAAGCATTTTCAAGCATGGAAATTGCTAAATGAACTAAACATACCAATACGTTATATACTCGTTGATTTTTCAATATTTTTTTATTCAATTAATAAACGGTTTTATATTGTGAGTTTATGTGAAATAATTAAATAAATTCATTCTTATATCTATTAATATACCTAATACTTTCAGATGATTATGTATTGTATTGATGAATACCGATTAGTTTATCTGAGTGATGGGGCACAGCTTTTTCTTTTTCCTGCTTCTTTTCGGACACACACCATGTTTCTATTTTATTTGTATGTCAATATTACTATTGTTTTTGTTTAGTTTTTTGCAGATGAATATTTAATATTGGTTTAAATAGTGTAGCTCAGGGATGTCAAACTTGATATTGTTGAGGGCCACATTGCAATTATGACTTACCTCAGAGGGCCTTTTGTAACACTGAATAAAATGTGAATTCAAACGTATAGTAGCCGTGTTGTATAATTTGCTTATGCAACTGTTTTTAATTAGGATTGATGAATTAAGTATTGATTTTTGATAACCAAACAAAAAATGCTTGTAAACATCTTGTTGCATGATCAGATAATATTAAAGTGTTGAACATATGCAATTGCGTGTAGTACTTTTTTTTTTTTCAAATTGAAAGAACAAATATACATTTAGCCAGAAAGTAATTCATTATTCCTAGCCTTTTGCGGGCCAAATACAATGACGTGGCGGACCATGTTAAATGTTGTGACTGACCACATAAATCACATAGCGGGCCAATTGAAATAATGTGGCAGACCACATAAAATGATATGGCAGGGCCACGTTAAATGAAGTGGTGGGCTAGATTTGGCCTCTGGGCCTTGAGTTTGACACCAGTGCTGTAGATAGTTGGTGATTGGTGAATTGAAATGAATTGGATTGAATGTTCTCTATAACCGACCTCAATCATTATTAACTGACCTTCTTTGTAATAAGT
>NC_084746.1:36588958-36623958 GCF_033978785.1 Entelurus aequoreus | reverse complement strand
AAGTCACTCTTTAAGTGCCATTCTACAAGTATCACACGGTTCCTGGATTTCTGGCTGAATTGCGGACCCTTCCTGAAAGGTCATAGGTCAAACCCACTACATTAGCCCCCTGACATGGGATTATTAGTTTACTGATCATGTAGATAATTATTTAGACACACTTTCTTATCTCAGAAGTAGTGCCATAATTTGTCCGTTAACCTGTACAGTCGTCCCTCGTTTATCGCGATTAATTTAGACTTCAAATTTGAACTTTACAGTACAGATAAGAACAAAATTTAATTGCATTAGCTCGTTGTAATGCAGGATAAAAGACCAATAAGATGCAGATTTAAATAAATAGATTACTGTACAGATAAATATATTGCACTTTTGCATATGCCTCCACGTTTATGGATGTATGTTATATTGTCTTTATATTCCAGCGAGTTAATCCATTTTTGGGGGGAATTGAGGGGATTATTATGATGCGTTCAAGAGTCTTATGGCCTGAGGGAAGAAGCTATTACAGAACCTGGAGGTTCTGCTACGGAGGCTGAGGGACCTCTTTCTAGAGTCCAGCAGTGAAAACAGTCCTTGGTGGGGGTGGGAGGAGTCTCTAAAGATTTTTAGGCAGCGGCTATTTGCGATTTCCCGGATAGAAGGAAGAAGAGTCCTGATGATCTTTTCCGCCGTCCTCACCACTCTCTGCAGAGACTTCCAGTCTGAGGCACTGCAGGCTCCAGTCCAGGCAGAGATGCAGTTGGTCAGTAGGCTCTCTATAGAGCCTCTGTAGAATGTGGCGAGAATGGGGGGAGGGAGCTGTGCTCTTTTCATCCGACGCAAAAAATGCATGCGCTGTTGAGCTCTTTTTACAAGAGCTCCGGTGTGTAGGGACCAGGTCATGTTGTCAGTTATCTGCACCCCCAGGAACTTGGTGCTGCTTACCATCTCCACTGCTGTGCCCTTGATAAAGAGTGGAGTGTGGCTGGACTGGTGCCTCCTGAAGTCGACGATGATCTCCTTGGTCTTGTCGACGTTCAGTGGAGCCAATTGGGGCCAAGACAAACGAATTACAGCAAAATAGGATTTTTATTATTATATCGAATACCTTCATAGTTAGAGCATACAAAAACTGTTACTGACCTTCTAAATAAATGTTCTAAAGTGGCCCTTTGATGCAAAACCAACTTTTCTTACCTATTGGTAACTGCTGTTGTGTATCTGACATCTGCATACATTTTTTTAACCAAACCGTGGAGGCATGGGGAAAATATAATTTGCCTTCCTTCATACTTCTGCCAAATGAGCTGTTTGGAATTTGCACAACTTGTGACATCACCGGTTGGGGAAAACGTTACTGCGCGTCTGCCATTGTAGTCCGGCACTGTAGTCAAAAAGCTCTTTATTTTTCTCTATGCTCGTACATGCACATGCATCCTCCGCTTTTGCCATTTCTAATACAAAGTATCATATAGTTCGAATTTAGATCTGTCAGTAGACCCGCTATGGATGTGCTAAGAAATACAACAAAGATGGCGAGGAGAAGACGCAGTCGAAGTGGAGGCACATAAATAAGACCTGCCTGCAAAACGGAAAATTCTGAAGGGATGGTCAGAAAGCAGCTTGAAAACGATCTGTTAAACATAATCAATGGAACATTTTGACCAAAGAACCACTATTTCATGTTATGTAGACCACAAGTAAATTATTTAAATCAGGGGTGCCCATTACGTTGCTCGCGAGCTAGCGGTCGATGGCGAAGGGTGTGTCAGTCCATCGCCAGCCAGGCATTAAAAAAATAGACCTAAAAATTAGCGATCATCATTCTTCACCAAGACGTCACTTTCGTCACTTGATTGACATTCACGGCACCGACCGCACAGTTCCTGTCTTCACAATAAAAGCCCTGCTTTATCCTGCCTGCGCTAACAAAATAAGAGTCTCAGAAATCAGGCGTGCACAAGCTAGCATGCCAAAGAGTTTGCAGTCAATGTATTTCTTGTAAAGTGTATAAAAAGGAGTAGGGAAGCTGGACAAATAAGATGGCAAAAACCAACCACTTTCATGTGGTATTGGACAGAAAAGAGGAAGTTTTTTTCTCCTCCATTTGAATATGTGGACGTTATCATCACTACTGTCTGATTCCAATCAATGCAAGTCATCAGAACCAGGTAATACACCAACTTACATTCTTGTCTTCATGAAAGAAAGGAATACTCTATGTGTTAAACATGCTTGTATTATCATTAAACACATTTAACTTGTTAACAAAAACATGTCTTGCATCAATAAATAAATACAAATTATATATATGAATGAGGTAGATCACTTTGACTCGATCAAATGAAAAGTAGCGCGCCTGCACAAAAAGTGTGGGAACCCCTGATTTAATTGTAGAAAAACATCTTAATATGACCACTTTAAACAGGATTAGAACCCTTTAAACATGAAATAACATCCATAATAGTCACATTTTCATTCAATATAGTAGCCTTGAGTGTGTTCTACTGTAGATTACAGTATTTACTGGTATCCTCCAAGCGTCATTGTTGTGGCCGTCACCACTACAAAACGGCCAATACAAGGAAATCTTCCGTCACATCCTTAGTTATTCCTCTAAGTCAGAACCGGCGTAAAAACACCGCCGTGGGATGGTCTTCAAAAACATGATCAACTTGACCCTCGCAGCTACGGTAGATAGCTTTGATGTAAGCATTCCATGATAGCATTCCATGTTAGCATTGCTTGTCTGCATTGTCATTCCACATCGCTCAAGCCAAAGCTGTGTTACTGATGTTGCCTCAAAAGAAGTTTGGCCTGACAGCCATTGGTAGCTCGTTGATAGCTTAAAGTCCGATGCTACTCCCAGCTGCTGTCGTTCCTTATTGCTTGAGTAAAGACTCACGGATGTTGGGATGTGTTATGGATAAGACAGAAGTTGAAGATGACATACATCAAAAAGTTGGTCGGCTTGAGATTGTCGCGGTGAAGAATTTTTGTTATTTACATAGTAGAGTTCAACCTTAACCTGGAAAAGGAAGTCATGAAAATAAGACAAATTGTTACGGTTGGGTGGTCGCATGGTTATGCGCGGATCGTTTCCCCAAGATGCAGACGGAACTCAGGAGGCAGCGTGGAGGTAGGACAAGGATTTATTATCCATAAATCAGGCAAAATACAAAAGTACAGGAAAGCGTGCCGATAGCACTGGAAGCTAAAGACAAAGCTAGCGGGAAAGCTTAGCATAGAAACAGGAATCAGAAGCTAGGATTTACCAAAGTAATGTTGCATGAAGCAAACAAAACAGCCAGACTGAGTGTGGCGAAAGGCAGGAATAAATAGCTCTCTGATTAGTGCCCGGGAGCAGGTGAGCGTCCCGAACACAAATCAGAGGCAGGTGGAAAATAATCAGCACCCATGGCAACCAAGAAACGCAAACCCAGGGGTGCTGAAACAGAACTAAGGGAGTCTTAAACTAAAACAAAACATGATCCGGGCAACGGATCATCACACAAATACTGCAGTGTGATACATATATAAATAAAACATAATTTAGCTCTTATCTTAGGCCCAAAACATGTAGAACAGGCTATTTGAAAAAGCTTGCCAAAGGGTCTGTCAATATTTGTATATAACCGCTCAATTCAGACATATTTAATGACAAAGTAACACACAATAGCATAAAAACAATGACTGCACAAAATAATGTATTTATTCTAAGTAGTTCAAATAGTGATTAAAAAAACTTTGCACTAGAAAATGCATACTGAAATATAAGATGCAGACGAACAACATTTTCAATACAAAATGTGACATTTTGTTAATGATTTGGCATAACAAGCTTATTCCCTTTGTTTGAGTTTAAATAAGCTATAAAAACACGTCACATAAATCAGTACCTCTCGGCCATTTTTTATTTTGTAAAAGTGGCTGTAAGAAATAAAAAGGTTGTTATTGTTACGTGGCGACAGAGCTAAAACACCCTAACGTTACAGTTTTGTAAGACCGCGTTGAGCTGTGTGAGAAATTTGAAGTCAGCCTGATGTATGTGGCCAGACCTCAAAGTTTAATAACAGCCCCACCATGAATACAATAGCACAGGAATTGCAGTGCATGTTTTGACAAAATGATTCCCTTTTGTGTGCAACGGTGAAGGTCACAAACAAATAGGTGACTGTTTATAATTTTTTAATGGTAGCTTTATTCAACTCCAGGACACAGTTGAAATCAGACGCACCAACAAGTCTCTGATATTTCTATTAACAGTTGACAAAAAATACAAACACACAAAACAAAAATACGAACAAAATACAGACACACTTTTTATATGGGCCATCTTTAACTACAAAACCCAAAAAGCGACATCAGTGTGTAAAGGATATCACCACATGGACTCAGGAACACTTCAGAAAACCAAAGTCAGTAACTACAGTTTGTCGCTACATCTGTAAGTGCAAGTTACAAGTATGTGGGCTCTGTACCGAGGATGTCGTTGTGGCTTGTGCACCCCTTTGAGACACTTGTGATTTAGGGCTATATAAATAAACATTGATTGATTGATTGAAGTTAAAACTCTACTATGCAAAGCCAAAGCCATTTATCAACAACACCCAGAAACCCTTCGCTGGGCCTGAGCTCATCTAAGATGGACTGATGCAAAGTGGAAAAGTGTTTTGTGGTACACATTTCAAATTGTTTTTGTAAACTGTGGACGTTGTGTCCTCCGGACAAAGGAGTAAAACTATCCTGATTGTTACAGGTGCAAAGTTGAAAAGTCAGCATCTGTGATGGTATGGGGGTGTATTAGTGCCCAAGGCATGGGTAACTTACACATCTGTGAAGGCACCATTAATGCTGAAAGGTACATACAGGTTTTGGAGCAACATATGCTGCCATCCAAGCAACATCTTTTTCATGGACGCCTCTGCTTATTTCAGCAAGACAATGCCAAGCCACATTCTGCACGTGTTACAACAACGTGGCTTCGTAGTAAAAGAGTGCAGGTACTAGAATGGCCTGCCTGTAGTCCAGACCTGTCTCCCATTGAGAATGTGTAGCGCATTATGAAGCGTCAAATACCACAACGGAGCCCCCAGACTGTTGAACAACTTAAGTTGTACATCAAGCAAGAATGGTTTACTTGGTGTTGTTCAAAGGAAAGGCCATGTAACACAGTGGTAAAAATGCCCCTGTGCCAACTTTTTTGCAATGTGTTGCTGCCATTAAATTCTAAGTTAATGATTATTTGGCAAAAAAAAAAAGTTTCTCAGTTCAAACATTAAATATCTTGTCTTTGCAGTCCATTCAATTGAATATAAGTTGAAAAGGATTTGCAAATCATTGTATTCTGTTTTTATTTACCATTTACACAACGTGCCAACCTTACTGGTTTTGGGTTTTGTATTAATTTGTTTAATAGACGATCTAAGTTTGTGGGTGGAACGATCACTCCTTTGTATTTTTAATTTTGACAAATATATGTCTGTCTTTGTGTTCCTGTTATATGGGCCATCTTTGACTGTTGGCTTATCCTAAAATAGACCATCTTTGAATTAATGAGTAGCCTTGATTTGAATCAACATAGTGTAGATATTGGATTCTAAAGCAATAGCTGGAAAAATATGTTGATGGCACTCTCGGCTTGTTATAAGAATGATAGGTTTCCATGGTCCTTTAGTGGTTTGTATAAATATTAAGACCAGCCAGGACACTCTTGTGTTGTGTTGCCGTGAGCCAGTGCTAAGGTTGGTAAACATAATGACTGAGACTATATTTCTGGGCACTCTGTTGTTCAAATTACTTTATTTGACTTATTTGGCTAATAAATAAATGAATGGTTTGGGCTTTAAAGTACCGCTGTCAAATTATCATTATTTTTAATCAGGTTAATCACACTTGTTTTCACACCTGATCACGGTTAAGGTAAAGTCAAGTCAAGTCAACTTTATTTATATAGCACGTTTTAAACAACTTTTAAATTGAACCAAAGTGTTAAAAAAGCATAGAGCAAAAAAAACAAAACAAAAAACAAAACAAAAAAACACACAAAAAAACTAAACAAAAAACAAACAGGAGCATGTGCGCTCAAAATAAATTGCGTGATTATTTTGCGTTTATACATGTTTAATGCGATCATTTTTTGTGATTAATCACATAAGTTAAAATGGAATCTTTGACAACCCTATTTTAAACTGAATTGATTTGTTATTCCTTATTTTGCTTTAAAGTCTTGTCAGACAATGTTTTAAACATTGAACACATAGTAGACTTTTAGTAGAACCGTTACTGCACCAGATTTTAGCATTTCAGGCCGTCACTAATCTTGGCAACAAATCTGAGAAGTGTACAATTAAAAGAAAATAAAAAGAAGCTGCACGTGATTGGTTTGGCAGACAGCATGAAAGGATGAGACGTACAAGGTAAATACTGTAAACATGTGAGAACACCAGTTCCTTCTGCCTGGTTTTTCCCCGTCCCTCTAGTGACATACTTTCCGCTCGGAGCGTTGGCAAGAACTGTGGCCCAATTCATAACAGTCACCAAGAGCTTGTGCAGCCTAGTTTAGAAAAAAATATACTGTATGTTTGAACGGGGGAAAGTACGAGTATACAAAACCCTTACTTTTAATTAGTCGGCAATGGCATAACTATTTAACTGATGAATGATTCATTGTGTCTTGAAGCAATCGAGACATAACTGAAGGCACTGCTTCCTTTAAGTAGTTTGCTGTCTAAAGAAAAACTAATATGGGAAATGTAATGCAGATGTTCACTATGTGGCACCTCCTTATTACAACATTGGCATTCAAAGACGAGTTCAGAACAATCAGAGAGATTATTTCGTCCTATTTAAAATGTAACAATGTATTCATTTCCCAATATTTGATCAACTTCATGTACCAGTAGTATAATAATGCCCATTCCTACCAATACCAAGCATAACTTTTTTTACTACATTACCATAATACCTAATTAGATATGCAATTAGTATCAAAATGAGAAGAAAATGGCTGAGTTTTATTTAAGTAAACAAAGTTTAGGTGCACATTTCGAGACTGCATTGACACGTGTACAAATGTAAAAAAGCTACCTGGTTTTGGTGTGGTTTGCTACACGCTCAAGAACCAAAAGCAGTAAAGAACATAAGGCTTTGTTGGGAAACTTTTGTGACATTGTTGTATAACTTAACTCAAATATTCCAATCCAAAATGGTGTCTGCTGGGTTGCATTAGAATACGTAAGTTATTTATATATATATATACACTACCGTTCAAAAGTTTGGGGTCACCCAAACAATTTTGTGGAATAGCCTTCATTTCTAAGAACAAGAATAGACTGTCGAGTTTCAGATGAAAGTTCTGTTTTTCTGGCCATTTTGAGCGTTTAATTGACCCCACAAATGTGATGCTCCAGAAACTCAATCTGCTCAAAGGAAGGTCAGTTTTGTAGCTTCTGTAACGAGCTAAACTGTTTTCTGATGTGTGAACATGATTGCACAAGGGTTTTCTAATCATCAATTAGCCTTCTGAGCCAATGAGCAAACACATTGTACCATTAGAACACTGGAGTGATAGTTTCTGGAAATGGGCCTCTATACACCTATGTAGATATTGCACCAAAAACCAGACATTTGCAGCTAGAATAGTCATTTACCACCTTAGCAATGTATAGAGTGTATTTCTTTAAAGTTAAGACTAGTTTAAAGTTATCTTCATTGAAAACTACAGTGCTTTTCCTTCAAAAATAAGGACATTTCAATGTGACCCCAAACTTTTGAACGGTAGTGTATATCAATTTATATATGGAGAGGTTATCAGTAGACCACGGATCAGCCTCCATGGATGAAGCGCTAGCTGCTCAAAGTCGGGACTCAGGATGGACCACTCCTCTTTGCATCAGTTGGTGACGTCTCCATTCAAGATGATCCTCTGCTGGTCTCCCAATGGACTGGACTTTCACATAAACTCGGGACCCGGGGTGACCACTCCATATGCATCAGTCGGTGAAGTCACTGCGCCGCGCATGTCTACATGCAAGAGGTTCCACTGCTGAGCCCACTATGGACTGGACTCTTACATTATTAACTGTCTCCACTCGGCATCCATTTCACCGGTCACCCGGGGGTGGGGGGGTCCCCACATTTGCGGTCCCTTTCAAGGTTTCTCATTGTTCCCGTTGAGTTGAGTTTTTTCTTGCCCTGATGTGGGATCTGATCGCCGTGGCTTGTGCAGCCTTTTGAGACTCTTTGTCAAGATCCGTGGTCCGGATCATGTTTTGTTTAGTTATGTTCTGTTAGTTTTGGACTTCTTTAGTTCCCGTTTAGGCTTCCTTTTTTGTTTTTGTCACCATGGCGACTTATTGTGTTCACCTGTCTCTGATTAGTGCTCGCCCGCTTACCTGCTTCCCGAGCACTAATCAGAGGCATTATTTAAGTTACCTTTGCCAATCGGTTGGCCTGGCTTCATTGATTATGTCACACTGTTTACTTCTCGTTCATGCCAAGTAAGTTATGTTCATTCCATGCCATAGCTTCTGCTAAGTATTAGCTTCAGTTGTTTTAGGCACGCTTGCCTTTTTGTTGTGTTGTTTGTGTTTTGGTAGTTGGGTGATTTATGGTAATAAATCAAATCCTACCTTTACGCCTTCGTCTGGGCATTGAGAGAACGAACCGCAGCAAGCTGCATTCCCCCATGTGACACTCTTGTGATTAAGGGCTATATAAGCAAACTTTGATTGATGATTGATTGATTTTATATATTTACTAGCTTAGATTTCACAAAAGGCTTCTGAAATATACTTATAGACAGCACTGTTGTCATGCACACAGAGCGCCAAAGCAGAGCAGAGACAATACTTTGAATTCATTCTCTCTTACATACTTGTCATTTCTGATGGATTATGCTGTCATTGTAACACTGATCCGTGTCTTCAATCCGTGTGGTGTTCAAGAGACGCAAACCTCACCAGAATTCACTCACAAACAGACCGAGACCCATCTGTAAAGCGGCCCGGGTTTACTTGTTGTTGTTGCACACAATGGGGTCTAAATGATGGCGTTCATACTTGACTAAATGAACCATACTTGCAGAACAAACATATTAGAATTCCTTTGCACTCAGCCAAACATGTGGCAGTGGTGTGCATTTTAAAACGGTTGGCAATTCCAAAACAATTAAAGGAGAGAAAGGCCACATTTGCTATTTTCTCTTGGTTTTTATTCAGTGATAAAAAAAAAATTCCTGGTTTGCCACCAAAATCTGCCTTGGATAATGATGACACATCTCTATGCAAAGTTTTGCAGTATCATTATACTTAAATACGTAAAAGTCACGTGCTGTGTGCTTTGTGGATGTTGAGGAAAAAAAATTAAGTGTGTTAGTACGGTATTCATAAGCTTAGGGTTCTGCAACCTTTTTTTAATCAAAATAGCCATTTTGCGTCCTCTTCCACTAATAAACAATATAAACTAAAACATAGTAGGGCTGCAGCTATTTATAATATTTGTAACCGAGTAATCTATTGATTAGTTTCGGATAAAACACACTTCATAGCCTCAATGCGTAATTAATGTAAAATGATTGACATAGGTTGAAACAATAAAAATGTTTGTGCTTGTCATAATTGTATTTTTTTTCTAATAAACGCACATCAACATTAAAATTACAGTTTAATTAATTAATTTAATTTAATTAATAAAAATGTAATTAAAAAAACACAGATAACGGCACCCACACACAACCGCTCTCATGTGCTCTCTATTGCAGCAGCCTTGAGAAACTATGTCCATGTATTTTAAGCTCCGGGCACGAGATGCTATATATATATATATATATATATATATATATATATATATATATATATATATATATATATATATATATATATATATACAGTATGTACGTACAGTATATACATATATACATATATATACACATATACATATATACAGTCGTGGTCAAAAGTTTACATACACTTGTAAAGAACATAATGTCATGGCTGTGTTGAGTTTCCAATCATTTCTACAACTCTAATTTTTTTTGTGATAGAGTGATTGGAGCACATACTTTGTCACAAAAAACACTAATGAAATTAGGTTCTTCTATGAATTTATTATGGGTCTACTGAAAATTTGACCAAATCTGTTGGGTCAAAAGTATACATACAGCAATGTTAATATTTGGTTACATGTCCTTTGGCAAGTTTCACTGCAATAAGGTGCTTTTGGTAGCCACCCACAAGCTTCTGGCAAGATTCTGGTTGAAATTTGACCACTCCTCTTGACAAAATTGGTGCAGTTCAGCTAAATGTGTTGGTTTTCTGACATGGACTTGTTTCTTCAGCATTGCCCACTCGTTTAAGTCAGGACTTTGGGAAGGCCATTCTAAAACCTTAATTGTAGCCTGATTTAGCCATTCCTTTACCACTTTTGACGTATGTTTGGGGTCATTGTCCTGTTGGAACACCCAACTGCGCCCAAGACCCAACCTCCGGGCTGATTATTTTAGGTTGTCCTGAAGAATTTGGAGGTAATCCTCCTTTTTCATTGTCCCATTTACTCTCTGTAAAGCACCAGTTCCATTGGCAGCAAAACTGGCCCTGAGCATAACACTACCACCACCATGCTTGACGGTAGGGATGGTGTTACTGGGGTTAAACGCCTCACCTTTTCTCCTCCAAACCTTTTTTGTTATTTGTTTGACCATGACCTAAGACAAATTACCACGGTTTTTTAATATTATTTATTTCAACTGTGTGCTGTTTTGTTCCCAGTGCGTGTGTGCTTGTGCTGATCAATTTTACTCTGCTGTTTTTACACAAAATCGGCGATCGCAATGATTTAAGTCTGCTTATCAATTTTATACCAAATTGCCGAGGGAAGTTTGCCAAACATGTGAGAATACAGTACCACCTACAATAAAGTCTTATTTTCAAGGGTAATTACCAATATGCTGTCATAGCACCAAACATGGCAAAGTATGGAGAGAAAGTGTTTTGCATTGTACCCATAATGCCTTGTAGTGGATTTATATGGGCATGTGTTTAAATTGTGTATGGAGCTTGGACATTTTTATAATGTAATTTAAATATATAATATAATATAAATAAATATAAATTATATATATGAATAAAGTAGATCCCCTCGACTTGGTCAATTGAAAAGTAGCTCGCCTGCAGAAAAACTGTGGGCATCCCTGCCTTGTATGGTGTTATGCTATATTCTCTTTTAGTATCAACAAAAGCCCATAAAAAGGACAGTGCATGTGTTAGGATTATTTCATTAAAAGCCTTGTTTCAAGGATAACCCTTAAACCAAATGTAACTGTTAGTGAATTCTGCTTGGAACATGTGCTTTTGTAATGTCTGCAAACACAAACATTGAGTTTTTCCTCAAAATAACAGTAACCCAAGATGGTTTCTTAAGTGGCTTGAACATGTTTAATGGCAAGGATTTTTTCTTTTTAAGAGTGGTAAAGGTGCATTAGTAGCAATACAGGACAGTGAAATACAAACTTGTACTTTTTTTCTAACAAAACGTACACTTACAGTAATACAGTCTGTGTTGCTTTCCCCACAAAGGATATTATTGCTCGCAGAGATAAACACTGCTGACCATGCTAAGCTATGTCTTGGGGGTCTCCAGGGCACCAGTCATCTACGTTCCTGGACTTCCTGTTGCAGCTCCTTCCTGTATTTTCCCTCTTTGATGGCCAACACAAAATATACTTTTATTCCACCCGTTGACGAGGCCGTTTTCTTGTTTTCTATTAGAGCAAAAATCTTGCAGGTACACAGTTTTGAAATGTTGTGTTATCGTTGACACTTAGTTTACATATTAAATGGAGGTATTTCCTTTGTAGTGTTAGATTTGACTAGCTTCTGCTGCAACCACTGATGACAAGTTTTGTTTCTTTTTTAGTTCCTTTCTGTCTGTTACTCCATTGTGAGGACCAAAGACGAAAACATGGATTCCCTGAATGTCCTTTTTTTCCTTCCGTGTGCATGCAGAGGAAATGACACGCATACTGAAACGCCTAGCTGTAGCACTCTCCACACACACTCCTCCACAGGGTCCTGTGTGACTAAAATGCTGCACGTGAAGCAGAGGTGTGTGGCGAACAACAGTGATGTGAAATGTGTGTTGTGCTACCAAGCCCATAGTGGACATTGCTAATCTTGTTACCTCATCAAGTAATGCTGATGAGAAGAAAATAGCATGCATCTGTCTAATATGGAAGCGCAAAATAGACACACAATTTGAAGGGATAGTGGTGCATTCCGGATATGTTAAGATATAATCTTCTAGTGTTTGAACTGGCGAAGTTCATTTAAATGATGCTGTCTGAGTTACAATACAAAATCCAGTGAAGTTGGCACATTGTGTAAATGGTAAATAAAAACAGAATACAATGATTTGCCATTATTTTTCAACCTACAGTATATTCAATTGAATAGACTGCAAAAACAAGATATTTAATGTTGGAACTGAGAAACTTAATTCTTTTTTGCAAATAATCATTAACTTAGAATTTAATGGCAGCAACACACTGCAAAATAGTTGACACAGGGGCATTTTTACCACTGTGTTACATGGCCTTTGCTTTTGACAACACTCAGTAAAGGTTTAGGAACTGAGGAGACCAATTTATGAAGCATTAAGTTGTTCAACAGTCCGGGGTCTCCGTTGTGGTATTTTACGCTTCATTATATGCCACACATTTTCAATGGGAGACAGGTCTGGACTACAGGCAGGCCAGTCTAGTACCCGCACTCTTTTACTACGAAGCCACGCTGTTGTAACACGTGCAGAATGTGGCTTGGCATTGTCTTGCTGAAATAAGCAGGGGCGTCCATGATAACGTTGCTTGGATGGCAACATATGTTGCTCCAAAACCTCTATGTACCTTTCAGCATTAATGGTGCCTTCACAGATGTGTAAGTTACCCATACCTTAGGCACTAATACACCCCCATACCATCACAGATGCTGACTTTTGAAATTGGCGCCTATAACAGTCCGGATGGTTCTTTTCCTCTTTGGTCCGTAAGACACGACGTCCACATAGTAGAGTTTTAACTTGCACTTACAGATGTAGCGACCAACTGTAGTTACTGACAGTGGTTTTCTGAAGTGTTCCTGAGCCCATGTGGTGATTTCCTTTACACACTGATGTCGCTTTTTGATGCAGTACCGCCTGAAGGATCAAAGATCGCGGGCATTCAATGTTGGTTTTCAGCATTGCCGTTTACATGCAGTGATTTCTCCAGATTCTCTGAACCTTTTCATGATACTACGGACCGTAGATGGTGAAATCCCTAAATTCCTTGCAATAGCTCGTTGAGAAATGTTGTTCTTAAACTGTTGGACAATTTGCTCACACATTTGTTGACAAAGTGGTGACTCTCACCAAGGGCTGGGCGATATATCGAATATACTCGATATATCGCGGGTTTGTCTCTGTGCGATATAGAAAATGATTCTGACTATATCGTGATATTCGAGTATACGTTCTCACGCAGTTGCTTTTAGCTGCGGGCATTAGACTACAAGCTCTTCTCGCTCTCTTTCTTGTCTCTCCTTCTCACAGAGACATAAAACAAGCGCACCTTCTTACATACGTCACATACTGAGAGGTAGCGGCATGGGTAACGTTAGCTGTGGTGCTAGCAGAGTGGTGCGAGTGGTAATACGAGAGAAAGAAGGTGCAAATCTGGTAACAAATGAAGGAAGAATTAATTCCCAAGAAAAACAGCACAGGGTCCATCGTGTGGCGGTGGTTTGGCTTCAAGCGGCAAGATGTCGAACATACAACCTTTATATGTCAAGTGTGCGGCAAAAGCGTTGCTACAAAAAGTAGCAGCACTGCTAATGTGTAGCATCATTTGAAAAGTCACCCGCTAGAGAATGAAGAGTGCTTGAAACTCCACATGTCAACATCTCCGTTCGGTGCCACACCAACAAAATGCCCAAGCCACCATTTCCACATCAACACCGTAAGAAAAAACTGAAGGAGATAACGTCCGCAGGAACCTACCACATAACGAAGCACATACACTATTTGATTTCCTATTATGCAGCTCATTTTTATTTGACAGTTATTGAAATATCTTGTGTGACATCATGCACAAAAGTGCACTAATAGCTTGTTTTAAAAATGTCTCTGACAATCTTGCACTTTCTGTTTTGAAATGACATGAATGTTTGTGCCACTGCTTAATAACTGTTTAATAAATACAGTTTTGCTAAATTGACTTAGTTGTGGTTTCCCTCTCTGCATGTAAGTTTAAAATGAACATATATTAATGCAGTATGAACAAGAATGTTTTAATGTAGGGACATAGAATTCTGGTGTGATTGTATGCATTAAGTGTTAATTCAAGGCTAAGGCAAAATATCGAGGTATATATGGTGTATCGCGAGATGTCCTAAAAATATCGAGATATTAATAAAAGGCCATATCGCCCAGCCCTACCCTCACCCCATCCTGGTTTGTGAATGACTGAGCATTTCATGGAAGCTGCTTTTATACCCAATCATGGCACCCACCTGTTCCCAATTAGCCTGTTCACCTGTGGGATGTTCCAATTAGGTGTTTGATGAGCTTTCCTCAATTTTCTCAGTCTTTTTTGCCACTTGTGCCAGCTTTTTGGAAACATGTTGCAGGCATCAAATTCCAAATGAGCTAATATTTGCAAAAAATAACAAAGTTCACCAGTTCGAACGTTAAGTATCTTGTCTTTGCAGTCTATTTAATTGAATATAGGTTGAAAAAAAAGGGCAGCACGATGGCACAGGGGTTAGTGCATGTGCCTCACAATACGAAGGTCCTGAGTAGTCCTGAGTTCAATCCCGGGCTCGGGATCTTTCTGTGTGGAGTTTGCATGTTCTCCCCGTGACTGTGTGGGTTTCCTCCGGGTATTCCGGCTACCTCCCACCTCCAAAAACATGCATCTGGGGATAGGTTGATTGGCAACACTAAATTGGCCCTAGTGTGTGAATGTGAGTGTGAATGTTGTCTGTCTATCTGTGTTGGCCCTGTGATGAGGTGGTGACTTGTCCAGGGTGTACCCTGCCTTCCGCCCGAATGCAGCTGAGATAGGCTCCAGCACCCCCCGCGACCCCAAAAGGGACAAGCGGTAGAAAATGGATGGATGGATGGATAGGTTGAAAAGGATTTGCAAATCAATGTATTCTGTTTTTATTTACCATTTACACAACGTGCCAACTTCACTGGTTTTGGGTTTTGTATATTGAAGTAAAATAATGTACGTGTATGCTTTCCAATTTTTCAAATTAAAGCAAAGGCAAAGTGGGTGAAGCGTTATTTAGAAACACGAGTTACAACTTATGCTTTGTACTTGAATAATGATTCAGCGTGCATGAGAAAGTGGAAAGGAAACCATAGCGCTCTTTGACCATGTGGTATATTGCGCAATACAACAACAAAAGAACTGATGTCGTCATAGTAGTCAGGAGCAAATTGCTCAGTCAGAATTAATACCATACACAATAGTATAGCAACACATGTAACACGCCTGAGTTTAACACCAACAGCTGACCACTCATGACACTTAAATGCAGCTCTTACTGTCTTGTGGAGTTCATTAAAAAAACTACCGGTATCTCAGGAGGTTACCCACAGCCACTGCCAGTAATGCAATTTTTTTAAAAATCTGATCGCATTATGACATGTTTTTCGTTATTTGTTTGACCATCACTTAAGACCTTTAAGCTTTGATAAATGCCAAAGAACATTTGATGTTTTTTGGTCATTGTTTGCAATGTTGTTTACTTTCTAAATAGTATACTTTCTGGCCATGCAGATGAAGTACCAGACGAGCTGGTGGAGCCTTTCTACAGGGACCAGTACAACCAAGAGCACCTGAAGCCTCCTGTGGCCTGCTTGCTCCAGTCTGCAGAGCTCTACTGCCGTGCGGGAAGCTTGATCCTGCGCAGCGATGCGGTCAAACCTTTACTGGGCCACAACGCCGTCATCCAGGCTCTGGCCCAGAAAGGTTTGTATGTCACAGATCAGGACCGACTCGTGACAGAGAGAGATCTGACCAGCACGCCTATACTCATGGTGAGTGCTCATGTACTTGTATTATTATTTCATACAACTAGCTAGGGCTGGGCGATATATCGAGTTTGTAAGATATATCGATATATTTTTAAACAAGAAAATATTGTGATATCGATATCATTTGTTTCATGTTAAAATGACCAAACACCGCTTATTTGTTGTGTTCCTTGTTCTTCCCCGCTCCCCACTCCCTCTCATGGGCTACTAAACCCCTCCCCTTCCTCCTTCCAAGACGTGCTTGGACGTATAGAACGTCCATGATTGGTTGGTTGTTTACTATGATGAGTCACGATTGGTTGAGATTAGAGATGTCCGATAATGGCTTTTTTAAAGTTAAAGTGTTAAAGTGCCAATGATTGTCACACACACACTAGGTGTGGCGAAATTATTCTCTGCATTTGACCCATCACCCATTTTTATAGTCTTTGGTATGACTCGGCCGGGGTTTGAACTCACAAGCTACCGATCTCAGGGCGGACACTCTAACCACTAGGCCACTGAGTAGGTTTTGCTGATATTCCAATATTGTCCAACTCTTAATTACCGATTCCGATATCAACCGATACCGATACTGTATATACAGTCGTGGAATTAACACATTATTATGCCTAATTTTGTTGTGATGCCACGCTGGACGCATTAAACAATGTAACAAGGTTTTCCAAAATGAATCATTTAAGTTATGGAAAAAAATGCCAACATGGCACTGCCATATTTATTATTAAAGTCACAAAGTGCATTATTTTTTTTAACATGCCTCAAAACAGCAGCTTGGAATTTGGGACATGCTCTCCCTGAGAGAGCATGATGAGGTTAAGGTGGGCGGGGTCGAGGTGGAGGGGGGGTTGGGGGGGGGTATGAGGTAGCCGGGGGTGTATATTGTAGCGTCCCGGAAGAGTTAGTGCTGCAAGGGGTTTTGGGTATTTGTTCTGTTGTGTTTATGTTGTGTTACGGTGCGGATGTTCTCCCGAAATGTGTTTGTCATTCTTGTTTGGTGTGGGTTGACAATGTGGCGCATATTTGTAACAGTGTTAAAGTTGTTTATACTGTCACCCTCAGTGTGACCTGTATGGCTGTTGACCAAGTATGCATTGCATTCACTTGTGTGAAAAGCTGTAGATATTGTGTGACTGGGCCGGCACGCAAAGGCAGTGCCTTTAAGGCACGCCCCCAATATTGTTGTCTGGGTGGAAATCGGGAGAATGGTTGCCCCGGGAGATTTTCGGGAGGGGCACTGAAATTCGGGAGTCTCCCGGGAAAATCAGGAGGGTTGGCAAGTATGACTGGGAGACGCCACTGCTCTGTACTTCTCCCTACGTCCGTGTACCACTCCGTACAGCTGCGTTTTAAAAAGTCCTAAATTGTACTTTTGAAACCGATACCGATAATTTCCGATATTACATTCTAAAGCATTTATCGGCCGATAATATCGGCAGTCCGATATTATCGGACATCTCTAGTTGAGATTAAGGCAAAACATTAGGGACAGGCCAATCAGAGGCAAGATAGGGCGGGTCATGGAACCAGGAAGGGAAATCACAACAGACATCCCAAATGATGACGAGAGAGTCGTAGAAGAGAAGAGCGATTTATATATTAAAAAAACTAGTGGAAGATGGCAGAGGGATTCTCTTCTTTTGATTTTTCTTTTAGCGATGTAGACGACGTCCAGGAAACCCACAATATGTCTATTTGGCCACATTTGGCCAAATGTATGTGTCTGGATAAAACATTCATTTGAGTTGTTTACCATGTAAGCCCAAATCAAAACTGTTCTCCAGTTGCCAAGCCAGGCATATTTCGCACAAGAAATGCTGCCAAAAATGTACGCCGAAGTGAGGAAGATCGCAGCCGCACAATTAAGTCAAGTCACTTACTTGGCGCTGACCAGAACTGTACGTGTGTGACATCATCGTCCACTGGGAATTAAAAAGTGCCTGCCTGCAAATGTAATTTTTACCTGAGTTTGATACATTTTGTATTATTTGCACAGCTATGTTATTTATTTTACGTAGAAATAATATTTTTCTATTTTATTTATGTTATGTAATTCTGTGCTCTTTTCTGTGCTGTTAATACCCATCTTGACAAACTGGGTTAATAAAAGTACCACTGACTGTTTACACTACAGTTGTCATTCACTTCAATTTCAGTGAATCTCGCTCAAAAATGAATATCTTTATATGTATACTTTCACCGGAAAATATATCAAGATATATATCGAATATCGAGTTTAAGTAAAATTATATCTAGATATACTTTTTCGTCCATATCGCCCAGCCCTACATCTAGCTTATAAAATACATGACTTACCATATTGACTCGAATGTAAGACGACCCTGGATATAAGACTCTTTCGCAAGATCCATTTTTGAAAGAACACCTTTTAAGACAAAATCAAAGACAAAATAAAAAAATTTGAAAAATCAGCGGGTCAGCGGCTACTATACATCTTTTCAGGTCACTAGAAAGACTGACTAGTTTGGGGAAAAGTTGGGGCTGCATACTGCTGGACTAGTATGTGATTTTCGATGCTCAAATCAAAATGGTAATGATAATGTGAGCTATCAGAAATTTGCCTGATAGCAATAAATGGCCACCAGCTTGATAGTTTGCAGTTCCACACTGACACGACAAGCCAAGCAACAAACTCAAAAGTACTTAGTAAGTAGTTTTGCAGTTCTTGATCTCCTTGCGAGTGTAGGAAGTCTTGGCCATCAGATAGTTTAAAATTTCAACTTTGGTTATGTAAGAAAATCTTTAAACATTGTGAAACATCTTTCCTCCTTTGAATTCACTCCATCATATTCAGATGTAGTTTTTGACGATATTTCCGCCATGTGGTTGCAACCCAGCAATATTCAGGTCACAACAGTATAGAATAGTATAGTATATAATATTGTATCATTTAACCCCCAGTCAGATGCTACTGTGTCTTCTGCACATGGTAAATCTTCAAGTTCTACTATTAAACTGGCCGGCTTAAGATGTGTGATGCTGAAAGAAAAACAGCCACTAATGACGGGTTTCCTATAACAACTCATTACTGTGCAGTCTCTGTGCAATTGGAGTGTGCTGGGGCAAACATGCGTCATCCCACTTTAGGGCGGTAAAACATAGACATTTTTTTATTTGATAAAACATAATAGTGACTGAGAGGGAAGCCGTATTCGTATTCCGCATGCTAAATCCTTAATGTGACAATCAAACATTATTATCCAATGCTAATTGTTTTACTAGCATATTGAGATCCTATGAGAAACACATAGGGCCTGATCTACTAAGATACCATCCACTATAAAATTCTGTGTACTATTAGTGGGCCTGTTGCATGTGATCTACAAAACCCAAAACCAGTGAAGTTGGCACGTTGTGTAAATTGTAAATAAAAACAGAATACAATGATTTGCAAATCCTTTTCAACTTATATTCAATTGAATAGACTGCAAACACAAGATATTTAATGTTCCAACTGAGAAACTTGGTTTTTTTTGCAAATAATCATTAACTTAGAATTTAATGGCAGCAACACATTGCAAAAAAGTTGGCACAGGGGCATTTTTACCATTGTGTTACATGGCCTTTCCTTTTAATAACACTCAGTAAACATTTGGGAACTAAGGAGACACATTTTCTAAGGTTTTCAGGTGGAATTCTTCCCCATTCTTGTTGATGTACAGCTTAAGTTGTTCAACAGTCCGGGGTCTCCATTGTGGTATTTTAGGCTTCATAATGCGCCACACATTTTCAATGGGAGACAGGTCTGGACTACAGGCAGGCCAGTCTAGTACCCGCACTATTTTACTATGAAGCCACGCATGTGGCTTGGCATTGTCTTGCTAAAATAAGCAGGGGCGTCTATGAAAAAGACGTTGCTTGGATGGCAACATATGTTGCTCCAAAACCTGTATGTACCTTTCAGCATTAATGGTGCCTTCCCAGATGTGTAAGTTACCCATGTCTTGGGCACTAACACACCCCCATACCATCACAGATGCTGGCTTTTGAACTTTGCGCCTAGAACAATCCGGATGGTTCTTTTCCTCTTTATTTTGGAGGACACGACTTCCACAGTTTCCAAAAAATGTGGACTCGTCAGACCACAGAACACTTTTCCACTTTGCATCAGTCCATCTTAGATAAGCTGAGGCCCAGCAAAGCTGGTGGCGTTTCTGGGTGTTGTTGATAAATGGCTTTCGCTTTGCATAGTAGAGTTTTAACTTGCACTTACAGATGTAGTGACCAACTGTAGTTACTGACAGTGGTTTTCTGAAGTGTTCCTCAGCCCATGTGGTGATATCCTTTACACACTGATGTCGGTTTTTGATGCAGTACCGCCTGAGGTATCGAAGGTCACAGGCATTGCCGCTTACCTGCAGTGATTTGTCCAGATTATCTGAACCTTTTGATGATATTACGGACCGTAGATGGTGAAATCTTTGAATTCCTTCCAATAGCTGGTTAAGAAATGTTGTTCTTAAACAATTTGTTCACGCATTTGTTCACAACGTGGTGACCCTCGCCCCATCCTTGTTTGTGAATAACTGAGCATTTCATGTAAGCTGCTTTTATACCCAATCATGGCACCCACCTCAATTAGCCTGTTCACCTGTGGGATGTTCCAAATAAGTGTATGATGAGCATTCCTCAACTTTCTCTGTCTTTTTTGCCAATTGTGCCAGCTTTTTTGAATCCTGTTGCAGGCATCAAATTCCAAATGAGCTAATATTTGCAAAAAATAACAAAGTTTACCAGTTTGAACCTTAGATATCTTGTCTTTGAAGTGTATTCAATTGAATGTAGGTTGAAAAGGATTTTCAAATCATTGTATTCTGTTTTTATTTACCATTTACACAATGTGCCAACTTCACTGGTTTTGGGGTTTGTATAACCTGGTATAGCAGCCAGGACACATTATGTTGCCGTATGGAGTTGTCTGCACTGCTCGTGCAGAACTGATTGTTATCTCCTTGCTCAGCTACAGCTTGAAGTTTTTTGGAATGTTTCCCCGCTCATTTGTACTGTTCTAATCTGTTACTTAAATGTATCTTCCTCTTTAGTGTACTGGGTCTGTCTGACAAAGTATAGTATATTGGCAGTTTTGAAAGGCTGTTTGCACCAAAGCATGTCTAGCTATTGCACAGAGGCAGCGAAAAATGATGACCTCACGGTTTTCCACAGACTGTGCAGAAGAATAACTCATGTCGAGGAGGAGGAGGAGCGTGGCAGGCAGTCATTCAGTCAGTTAGAGGACGAATGGATGCAGAAAAAAAAACAGGGAAAGGGTTCCAGTTGACTGCTATCCCGATGGGCGCATGAAAGTAGAGCAAAGATGACAGGAAAGGGTTTGGAAAGTCCAAGTGCGAGTGAGTAAGATGAGGAGTTTAGGAGGAGAACGGGGAAAAGCATGAGGGAGGAAGCAAAAGACTGCAGCAGAGTGGAGGGTGGGGTCTCAGTGAGTCAAAGCACGTCTGGTGCACAAATGACTGCCACCCCTCCCCCTTCACCCATACTCTATAAAACACACAAAAGCTGCAAAGTCTGTCAGACCTTCACTAGCGTGACCTCTATACGTTCCTTACCTCAAAGTGTTAAAAATGGAGTACTAATTGAATTTGTCGGCAGCGGCTCTGGAACATTTGGAGGTCCTTGTCTGAGAAGGACTGCATTAAGACAGACCTGGGAAAACTAAGGCCCGGGGGCCGCATGCGGCCCGTTAAGCTTTTCAATCTGGCCAGCCGCACATTTCCAAATAATTTTTTTAGATCTTTAAGATCGAAACTATAGCTGCCATTATGATGTGCTGTGATGTTTTCAAATGACCGTAAGTCCTGAACTATACAAAGTATTTCAATGGTTGGAACATGTGCTTTTGCTATGGTCATCTAATTAGTTAATATGGTCATCTAAGTCACAGCAGCTCAGACGAGGCACCAAGCAGTGTGGGTGTGGTGCGTTTCCACAGAGTGTCAGCCTGAAATGCGGGTGTCAGGGACAGACGCGGAAGGAGATTTTTACAACAAAGTTCTAAAACTTAGTGATGTATCAGATATATCAGATTGTAGGTGGGGGTTTTTTACCCTTCGCGTTCATATTTCGTTGTGTTTGTTGCATTTTTGTTGCATTTCGCTTGATTGTAAAATATGTCGATCGAGAGGGGGTGTGACGTTCATATGTTGTCAATATTCAGTGTTTTATCCTTCATAGTTAATATTGTAAATCCCACATTCCTTATTTTCATGTACATTCTCTGTGTCTCATTTAGTAAAAAAAAAAGTAAAATTCCATTCCGTTTTTTAAGGCGGTCTGTCATAACGTTTTTAGCATTCAGACATTATTGTGAAGTTTTGTATTAGTATTACTAAAAATAGATATACCGGACTCCAGACACATTTTTTTCTCTAAATTTGAAACCCCTAGGCAAAATAATTACCCAGGCCTGCATTAAAATCTAGGCCAGAAGAGTAGGTGCGATGCCACGCCGTAAAACCACGTACATGAAGTCAGACTTTTTAGGGATGTTTGGAGACAAGGATGCCCATTAGATTATTTGTTTGCTCAGGTGTGTCTCCCTTACAGACGCCTTTGATGAAGGGCACACAACACAGTCATGCTACAATAGTAGGATCATGCTCTTTTCTAGTGCGACCACAGTGTCAGCCATCTTCACAGCCTTATAAGGTGTGATTGTCACCACCACTTGGGTGGACTGGATTATGTGCACACACACAAAGCAGACAGAAATGGTTTTAAGCCCATGTTGTTTAAAGAAAGAAACCTTTAACCTTGATGTTGTAGTATCAACACTGGCTCACTAGTCTGCAGCTCCTTGACCACTCTAAGTGTACAGTGGTTCCTGTGCCCCAACTTCAGAGTGTCTCTCGGCTATTTGTTCAGTTTAAGTTGCAGACAAAGAGTTGAGTTACCAGCATCCCCATCATTAGTTGGCGTGGAAAATGTGACAGAAACCCCATAAGATTTGCCCAAAAACAACTGGTCTTACTCACTAGCATTAATTTACTGTATATCAGGGGTGCCCACACTTTTGCTGCAGGCAAACTACTTTTCAATTGACCAAGTCGAGGGGTTCTACTTCATTCATATATTAAATTTTTATTTGTTTATTTATGAAAGAGACATTTTTGTTAACAAGGTAAAGGTGATTAATGATAATACAAGCATGTTTAACACATATAGATTCCTTTCTTTCATGAAGATAAGAATATAAGTTGGTGTATTACCTGATTCTGATGACTTGCATTAAATGCAATCAGACAGTAGTGATGATAACATCCACATTTTCAAATGGAGGAGAAAAAAAGTCCTCCTTTCTGTCCAATACCACATGAAAGTTGTTGGTTTTGGCATCTTATTTGTCCAGCTTCCATACTCCTTTTTATACACTTTACACGTAGCTTGCTAGCTTGTGCACGCTAGCTTTCTGAGACTCTTATTTTGTTAGCGCAGGCAGGATGAAGCAGTGCTTTTACTGTGAAGATAGGAACTGTGCAGTCGGTCTTTAGAGTTTTGATGGCAGGTACGGCGCAAGAGTCTGTTTTTTCTTAATAATGATCTGGCAGCAGCCAGTGTCATCTCACAAGACCCTCGGGTGCCGTGAATGTCAATCAAGTGACGTTTTGGTGAAGATTGATAATCGCTCATTTTTAGGTCTATTTTTTAGGTCTATTTTTTTAATGCCTAGCTGGCGATCAACTGACACGCCCTCCGCCATCGACCGCTAGCTCGCGATCGACGTAATGGGCACCCCTGTTTATAGCTAGAGATCGACATACCTTTGTTTTCTTAAAGTTAGTGTGAAGGAGAGTGCTGAGAAGAAGCAGCGGATGACACGTCGCCAACTTGGCGAAGCAATTTGAGCATTTCACTAGTCTACACTTTACTGAATGACTTTAACTCCAGCCAAGGACATTGAAATAATATCCAAACAGCGTACATTTATCCATGAAAATATGGAAAAGCCTTTTAATGGTGTGTTTGACAGAGAAGCTTTTAGAACATTGTGACTTTTGGTGTTAGTGTTCCTGAAAAAAAGAGACCCAAACACACATACTGTACAGCAGATTTTTACAGCTAAACGTGTACATATTATGTATACACACATACACCTTGACCCCCAGACACATTTTTTTCTCTAAATGTAGCCCCTCGAGTCAAAATATTTACCCAGTACTGGTATACAGGCTGTACACGGACTACTCTAAATGTTCATAGTATTGGCACTTGAGAAGATTAATGTACATATCTACTGTATATACTCACATATATTTATATTATTTTGGCCTTACTGTCGAGAACAAACTTCTGTAAGCTAACCTCATTGGTGATTCAGGAGTTTTAAGCAAAATAATCTTAGAAACGCCTCACTCACTAAAAAAGGCACAGCAGGTTTTTGATGGAAATCTGAGCCCTAACACTGTCAGTCAGTCAGTGCAGCATACCAGTAAGGAGAGTTCACGCTGTAGCAAATATTGAGCGATGCATGGAATTTCTGCTGTCAATGTTTACTTGTCATGTTTACATAATGGGGCAAGTCTTGGGGTATTCAGGTTTTTTTTTATAAACCATATTGTGCGTTTCAGTTTATAAAATGTGGGTTGGACCAAAACCCCTTATCTTAATTCTCTATCTCACCAAGACTTAATGGAGAATTTCATGCTTCCATATTTGTGGGACTAATTTGGCTGAAAGTCCTTTACCTGTCCCCAGTGCACTAATGTCCATACAGATGTGCTTGGATCTAAGCACTGTAGTGTCGACCATATACTAATACTATACTTAGTATTGTTACCAGAGATGTCCGATAATGGCTTTTTTGCCGATATCCAATATTCCGATATTGTCCAACTCTTTATTACCGATTCCGATATCAACCGATACCGATATATACAGTCGTGGAATTAACACATTATTATGCCTAATTTGGTTGTGATGCCCCGCTGGATGCATTAAACAATGTAACAAGGTTTTCCAAAATAAATCAACTCAAGTTATGGAAAAAAATGGCAACAGTATAGCTCGGTTGGTAGAGCGGCCGTGCCAGCAACTTGAGGGTTGCAGGTTCGATCCCCGCTTCCGCCATCCTAGTCACTGCCGTTGTGTCCTTGGGCAAGACACTTTACCCACCTGCTCCCAGTGCCACCCACACTGGTTTAAATGTAACTTAGATATTGGGTTTCACAATGTAAAGCGCTTTGAGTCACTTGAGAAAAAGCGCTATATAAATGTAATTCACTTCACTTCATGGCACTGCCATATTTATTATTGAAGTCACAAAGTGCATTATTTTTTTTTAGCATGCCTCAAAACAGCAGCTTGGAATTTGGGACATGCTCTCCCTGAGAGAGCATGAGGAGGTTGAGGTGGGCGGGGTTGGGGGGGCGGGGCTGAGGTGGAGGGGGGGTGGTATGGGGTAGCCGGGGGTGTATATTTTAGCGTCCCGGAAGAGTTAGTGCTGCAAGGGGTTCTGGGTATTTGTTCTGTTGTGTTTATGTTGTGTTACGGTCCGGATGTTCTCCCGAAATGTGTTTCTCATTCTTGTTTGGTGTGGGTTGACAGTGTGGCGCATTTTTGTAACAGTGTTAAAGTTGTTTATACGGACACCCTCAGTGTGACCTGCATGGCTGTTGACCAAGTATGCATTGCATTCACTTGTGTGTGTGAAAAGCCGTAGATATTATGTGACTGGGCCGGCACGCAAAGGCAGTGCCTTTAAGGTTTCTTGGCGCTCTGTACATCTCCCTACGTCCGTGTACACAGCGGCGTTTTAAAAAGTCATACATTTTACTTTTTGAAACAGATACTGATAATTTTGAAACCGATACAGATCATTTCCGATATTACATTTTAAAGCATTTATCGGCCAATAATATTGGCAGTCCGATATTATCCGACATCCCTAATTGTTACTGTCAATTATTGTATCGATCTGACCTCTGTTTAGATTCAAAAGCTCTAGCTTAGTGGTTAGCATATCATCCTACAGTGTGTAGTGTAGCATGATTAGCTATTCCTCCATCTCCAGTGATAATAATACTTGTAAGAGGCATAGTTTGTTTGCTGCCATGGAGGTGAGGATTTCTGACTTAGAAGCAACTTTGCACTTTGAAGGGACATTAGCTGTTAGCTCACTAGTGAGCTACATGTGTACATAACAGTGACGCTACATGTGGTCGTCAAATTTGTGGTACACAGCTATAATGTGTCAACATGCATTACCATGACATAAAGACAGTATTAAAAGCTCCATAGTCGGCCAAATTCATATAATTTATATTGAATATTGTCCATATCGCACTACCCTATCGGGAAGGAGACTGCGGAATCTGAGCTTGTCTGTTAAGAAGAGAAGGGATCTAATATTAAAGCCCTTATGTTGTATGGATTAAAAAATATATTTCTGCTGCAGATTTCTTGGTCAGCATCAAAATGTTTCTCTCAGATCATTTATATTTACTTTTCTTCTTATAAAAGATCTGCCGACATCAGATGTTGGTGTCGTGTGTCACACTTATTTTTCTTCTTGAGGAGGAGTTTGCTCCCAATAGACCTTTTTATTCTGTGTCTGTTTAAGTTGGCGGACGAGCACCTGCATTGCTTTTTTTGTGGGAGAACACAACTCTGGTCGCCAACAGAAGTGGCGCTGGCAGGACCAGGTCTCGCTGGTCATGGAGCAGCTGACTTGACATGTTTGTTCAGTGTTTTCGAGTGGACCCGCAGCATGACAGGAAGGGGAAGTGGACGTCTAATGGCCCTGCCTGTCCTGGCCTGGCCTGGCGGAAGATTAGAAAGGCCAGCAGAATGTCAAGCTTTGTGTAAAGTAGGTGTTGATGGCTGGTAGAAACGCTCGCATTGAGTTGATGGCTTCAAATGAGATCATTTGAAAGTGGTTTTAAATGTCATAAGGGAAGAGGGAGTGCAGGGGTGGGCATATTCCACAAAAAAGCCATAGTGGGATTGATTGAAGCAGAGTAGCACACAAGCTAACAAGGAACACATGCAGAAGTTTGCTTCTTCAGGCTGAGTAACCACATACAAAGCCAAGAGAAGAGCATATACAGTGCAGTATGCATTTATAACACTGCTTGAAAATACATTTCCAATGTTACTTTGATGCTTTAAAACATTTTTCAATCACTTTTTACAAGTTTTCATAACTTTTTGTTTTTTAATTTGATAAAACTTTGTATAATTAAGTTGGTGATAACTAGGGCTGCAACTAACGATTAATTTGATAATCGATTAATCTGTCGATTATTACTTCGATTAATCAATTAATAATCGCATAAAAGAGACAAACTACATTTCTATCCTTTTCAGTATTTTATTGAAAAAAAACAGCATACTGGCACCATACTTATTTTGATTATTGTTTCTCAGCTGTTTGTACATGTTGCAGTTTATAAATAAAGGTTTATAAAAAATAGCCTCTGCACATGCGCATAGCATAGATCCAACGAATCGATGACTAAATTAATCGCCAACTATTTTTAGAATCGATTTAATCGATTAGTTGTTGCAGCCCTAGTGATAACTTGAAAATGCAACAAAATTAGGTTTTATAAACATGAACAAAGGAAGCAACTTATTACACCAGACTTAATTAAATGTATTTTATAGGTTGGTAAAACTTGTTATAGTTAAGTTGGTGATAAGTTGAGATGCAACAAAATTAAGTAAAATAAAAAATAAAAAAAATGTCCAAACATTAGGTTGGACAAAAATGAAAGAAGACAGAAAATTATGTACACCACACCTAAATAATAAGTTAAAAACATGTTACTTTGATGCAGCTTAAATTTTTTTTTTCAATTTTCAGAAGTTTTGTGAACTTACGTTTTTTTTTAAATGATTTGTCAATTTGTAATAAGTTAAAGATGAAACTCAATTAAGTATAATTTTCTGGCAAGCTAAAAATGAAAATGAAGATAGTTTGATGGGTATTATGAGCTAGTTTCAATCGGCAATTGCCCTGTTATGTACGGCAGAGGGAAGGAGACGACACCACGGCAGAACTGCGGTTTACCAGATTTATTGAAACCTTTGATGAGTGTGTAGGGTGTGTATGCAACTTCAAGTGAATGAGTGAAGACGATTTGTAGAATTAACAATGTAAATGTTACCAGGGTTGTTGTAAGTGTGTGTTGGATGACTCCCTTCGTCAGTCCAGAGGGGCGAGGCAAAGAGGTAGTCCGTGGGAGGGCAAGCGGTCGAGGGCAGGAGAGAAGCAACGATGTCCGAGCAGGGGTCGAGGATCAGGGGAGGCAGTGCAAAGTCCAGAGAGGAGTCGAGGCACACAGTTCGATCACAGGGAAGAGGAATGACACTGCGGAAGACACAAGGGACATTAACTAGGGACACAAGGAAGGAGCACAGAGAAGGCGAGCAAGGTACGAGAGAGGGATGCCAGACGTGATGCTTACTGTGAAGATAGGCTACGTTCTGGCAAAGGTTCCATGGGTCCGCTGGACTTATAGCTGCTCCCTCTCATTACTCCCAAGTGCGCTGATTATCGATTGCCTGCAGCCTTGTCGCTGCGTGGGCGTGATGCGCCCATCGCAAGCAGGGGCGTGTCTGGGCGCGCTGTCAGTGGAGGTGCTGGCAGACCCAGCTGCCGGAGAAAAGCGGGTTCGAGCCCGCTCCGTGACATGCCCAGAACAAAACAAAAGTATAAAACGACACGCTGTTTGCTTTTATCGGAAAATCTAATGGCTAACCAGCTATATGCTATGTTAGCCTACCAACCAACAAGCCCCAATATAAATGTAGTACTTTACTAGATAACACAGTAACACAACATGGACAGTGTGAATTTAACATTAAAGAGGACAAACCTTTATTAGACGGGTTTCCTTGCCACAGGGATTGCCCTGCCGAGGTTTGTGTGTTCAAACATGGCACTGTTTGTGTTTCCTTTTAATCAATCAATCAATCAATCAATCAAACTTTATTTATATAGCCCTTAATCACAAATGTCTCAAAGGGCTGCACAAGCCACAACGACATCCTCGGCTCAGATCCCACATCAGGGCAAGAAAAAACTCAAACTAATGGCAACAACAAGAAACCTTGAAAGGGACCACGTGGTCCAAAAAGGGGTCTATTTAAAGGCCAGAGTATACAAATGAGTTTTAAGATGGGACTTAAATGCTTTCGTCTTCTTTGACTTGACGAGTTGATGACGTCACAAACGATAAAATTGAGTTTGATAAAATACATTTATGCAGAGATTCAAGAAAAGCAATTATCTGTTGTAAAAGGAATGTTTAAAAGAACAAAACATACCTACAAAGAAAACCAAACATATTTTGGCTACATGAACCTTAAATAGTCACAAAAAAAAATCAACTTAATTAGCAATACAAAAACCAGTTTGCAAAATTGCTTTTATTGAACTATGCCTCTGAAGGAGTTTTTACAGTGTGATTCACCATGAGAAGACAATGACCTGAATTAATAACAATATTTACAGGTGTGACTCTACTTAAAAGTGCTGCAATATGTTTTCCTTTCCACGTTCTCATGTACTCCAAAACCTTAATAAAGTAAAAAAAAAAAAGTTTTATATAATGAGGGTTTAACTGCCTCTCTCCATTTATCCACTGCTTCCAAAAAATAATCCACCCTCTTTGCCCAGGTAAATAAATGAGTCCTATATTCAGAGTTGTCTTATTCTCAGATCGAGCTGGTATTATTGTCTTTATTTCGTTCTGACACATTTGTGTTTCCACAGAGTTCCCATATGGCGCTGATAGACACGCTGATGATGGCGTACGTGGTGGAAATGATGAGTGTGGAGAGGGTGATGTCCTGCATCAACAGACATTGCTTTACCGAGCCATCACACGATGACGATCACTTCCAGGAGCTGCCTTATGACACAGAGGATGCCATCACCACCTGGATAAACAAGGTACGCGTCCATACAGTCGCCGTCATCTTTTGGTCAATAAGATCAGCTATCAAATCCTTTAAGTCCTGATTTAAAGGACCCATAGCGTCCAGATGACAGAAATTTCACCAACAAGTTCTCTTAATGTCATTTTGGCAGTCATTCCTCATAATATCAATTAGTTTTTGAGCAATCGGTAGATAACTAACCGTACTTGGAACGCCCCATATCGCGGTACTATACTCTGTTTGAAAAGTACCGGTTCCCGGGCATGACGTGATGTCGTGACATTGCTGGAGGAGCATGTTCGGCAGCGCACAATCACAAAGTACTCACAAGCTGACACAGTGTGTAGACAGAAAAGGGAGAATGGACGCATTTTGGCCTAAAAACTGACGATAAAAGTGAAGTTATAACACTGAAACGCCCTCAGGAGGAGGTGGTTTAAGACATGGCTAGCTAGTTAGCGGCTAACGTCCATCCGCAGTCGGCAGTGTTTTAGTTACTTCTAAATCACTAATCCTCACCTCCATTGCGACAAATAAAGTACGTTTCTTACAAGTATCATCCCTGCAGGGTGAGGAATAGCTAAACAAATAGCTAAACCTGCTCAGTGGCCTTGTGGTTAGAGTGTCTGCCCTGAGATCGGTAGGTCATGAGTTCAAACCCCGGCTGAGTCATACCAAAGACTATAAAAATGGGACCCATGGCCTCCCTGCTTGGCACTCAGCATCAAGGGTTGGAATTAGGGGTTAAATCACCAAAATGATTCCCGAGCACGGCCACCATTGCTGCTCACTGCTCCCCTCACCTCCCAGGGGGTGGAACAAGGGGATGGGTCAAATGCAGAGAATAATTTCACCACACCTAGTGTGTGTGTGACTATCAGTGGTACTTTAACTTTTTTTTATAACATGCTTCACTACACACCGTAGGAGGATACAATAACTCACCGGTGTCACAATGTAAACAAACGCCATTGGTGGATCTACACCTGACATCCACCGTAATGATACCAAGTACAAGAGCGTATCGAGTTGATACTACAATGATTACATCAATACTTTTTATTGTCACAAAAATTGTTTTCTTTCTTTTAGAAATTCATATTAATACTCATGAACTCAGGAAATACGTCCTTGGACACATGAGAACTTAAATTATGACCAATGTATAATCCTGTAGGGCAGCACGGTGGAAGAGGGGTTAGTGCATCTGCCTCACAATACGAAGGTCCTGAGTAGTCCTGAGTTCAATCCCGGGCTCAGGATCTTTCTGTGTGGAGTTTGCATGTCCTCCCCATGACTGCGTGGGTTCCCTCCGGGTACTCCGGCTTCCTCCCACTTCCAAAAACATGCACCTGGGGATAGGTTGATTGGCAACACTAAATTGGCCCTAGTGTGTGAATGTGAGTGTGAATGTTGTCTGTCTATCTGTGTTGGCCCTGCGATGAGGTGGCGACTTGTCCAGGGTGTACCCCGCCTTCCGCCCGATTGTAGCTGAGATTGGCTCCAGCGCCCCCTGCGATCCCGAAGGGAATAAGCGGTAGAAAATGGATGAATGGATGGGTATAATCCTGTAACTACTTGGTATAGGATCGATACCTAAATTTGTGGTATCATCCAAAACCATTGTAAAGTATCAAACAACAGAAGAATAAGTGATTATTACATTTTAACAGAGGTGTAGATAGAACACGTTAAAACAGAAAATAACCAGATATTAACAGTAAATGAACAAGTAGATTAATAATATTTTTTTACAGCTGGTCCTTTATAATGTAGACAAAATAATAGAAAGATAAATGACACAATATGTTACTGCATTCGTCAGCAGACTAATTAGGAGCTTGTTTGTTTACTTACTACTAAAAGACAAGTTGTCTAGTATGTTTACTATTTTATTTCAGGACAAAATTGTTATACGATTGCAATAATAAACATATGTTTAATGTACCCTAAAAAATTTTGTTAAAATAAAGCCAATTATGCAATTTTTTGTGGTCCCCTTTATTTAGAAAAATATCGAAAAGTATCGAAATACATTTTGGTAACGGTACCAAGAGACAACCCTACCCAATTTCTATTGCCAGACTTGATATGTGTGACCTCATCTTCAGAAGTGAAGCCCATTTCCCTACATAGACAGTGTGGATAAAGACATATAAAACTAATATTTTGATCACTTAATTGCATGTTTTTGTTGTCCTGGTCCATGATTACTTCAAAACTAATTATGTTAACAATATGAGCAAAAAATAAATATATTAAAGAATCACCATTTCCCAACTTCCCTGCTCTTACATCTCCTCATCCATCGACACCATAGCTTGTGCTTCAAGCATCTTGAGGAAAACATCAGTAGGAGACTCAAAATGGAATACTAGTGGCTTACCTTCTCTTTCTCTTGTTTTTGGTCACCGTGTCTGCACTTCTTTTTCGGTTTTTCTGCAGGTTCTGACTTGGTCTTTCTCCACTTTGAGGGTGCTCCTAATTTTCAGGATTGCATTTGGCTTAAGTCTTTTGATTTTTTATCATCCAAACGCCGACCAAAACCCTTATTCTTGGAAGTCAGAATAATTCAAATGATTTCTTTTTTTTTTAATAATGTCCTGCCCAGCGTCTCGGGCAAATCATATAGCAGATGTAGATGCCCATATCGGCTGTTCAGATTTACTTTACAAAAGAGAAGTGTAGGATACTTCTCTTGTTGCCTTATTTGTATTTTGACTTTATTAAATGTATCTATATTATCATTTGGTGCAGCCGGGCCGGAGCAGGAGGGGATAGAAAGAGAGAAAAAGGAAGACAGAGGGGGGAATTGTGGGGACAAGAGGGGGATTAGACAGAGAGACAAAAACAACAACAGCAAACACAACAACAACAACAGAGCAACATCAGCAAATACGACATGTACAAATATGATGGTAAAAGTAATAGCAAAAGAGCAGTTAGCGAAAATAAAAAATAATACAGAAATGACAATGAGCATTATTGCACTAAAAATGGAGCAATATGAATACCAATAGAAATAGTCCTATTGATAATAAACAATACCAATACTTTACCTTTATTATCAACAATACAATTGTTCAAATGCAACAATACATATACGTAATGATAACTTGAGATACGAAAGAATGCAGAAAAATGGAGGGGAAGAAAGAGAAGCAACCTACATTAACCTTGTAGATTGTTATAGTAACAATAGGTTAAGCTTTGTCAGTGTGCCATGTGTTATACCCAGTTTACCCTAGGGCAACAACGTTAATATATGTTTGATGAAACGTGATTATGTGCATGAGTGTATGTGTGCATATGTACTTGTATATGTACAGTATGTGTATATGTGTGCTTGTACAGTGAATGTATATGTACAGTATGTGTATATGTGTGTTTGTACAGTGAATGTATATGTATAGAATGTGTATGTGTGTGTTTGTACAGCGAATGTATATGTACAGTATGTGTATATACAGTATGTGTGTTTGTACAGTGAATGTCTATGTACAGTATGTGTATATGTGTGTTTGTACAGTGAATGTATATGTACAGTATATGTATGTGTGTGTTTGTACAGTGAATGTATATGTGTAGTATGTGTATGTGTGTGTTTGTACAGTGAGTGTATATGTACAGTATGTGTATATGTATGTTTTTACAGTGAATGTATATGTACAGTATGTGTATACAGTATGTTTGTATAATGAATGTGCGTGTGGATGTACGAACTTTGAGTGTGTAAATATGTACTGTATTTATTTGTATATGTATGTGGGAGCGTAGGTACCTATGTATGTGTGTGAGTATATGTGAATTTGCATGTACAATACATTTGACTCCCAGTGTGTGCTGGAAATGATTTTTGCAAATTACACTCCGGAGTCGATTTGACTGGAAAGGTCTATACTTTCCTCACTTTCCCATCATTTGGAGATGTATTAAGGCTGACTCTTTCTGTAGTTGTTTGCTTCAACCTGGAACAAATGCACCCAGCAGACATATGCTAGCTCCTTCCAATTCTGCGCCAACATATTGTGATGAGGGATGAATATGCGACTAAAACGCAAACTTGGCAATATGAAATTTCCCTTAGTCTTCTGTAGGTGACGTCAGTTGACCGATGCCGGCCCGCCCACATTTGGAGCTGAAAGTGGGCGTTACAAAATGTGCTGAAACTCTTTGGGAAAACAAGTTTAAAATCACTACTGGGTCTGTTTAGGGAGAGTTTTACCTGTCAACACCGTTTTTAGGGCCAGAACTCTGAAATAAGTGCTAATGTTGTCAGCATTAGACTTAGACTTAGACTTAGACTTTGTTTTATTGTCATTCAAATTTGAACTTTAGAGTACAGATAAGAACAAAATGTAATTGCATTAGCTCGTTGTAGTGCAGGATAAAAGAGCAATAAGGTGCAGATATAAATAAATAGATTACTGTACAGATAAATATATTGCACTTTTTCATATGCATCCACGTTTATGGATGTATGTTATATTGTCTTTATATTCCAGCGAGTTAATCCATTTTTTGGGGGGAAATTGAGGGAATTATTTTGATGCTGTGGAAACATCTTATTAGAGTCCAGCAGTGAAAATAGTCCTTGGTGGGGGTGGGAGGACTCTCTACAGATTTTCTGAGCCCTGGTCAGGCAGCGGCTTTTTGCGATTTCCTGGATAGGAAGAAGAGGAGTCCTGATGATCTTTTCCGCCGTCCTAACCACTCTCTGCCGAGACTTCCAGTCGGAGGCACTGCACGCTCCAGTCCAGACAGAGATGCAGTTGGTCAGTAGGCTCTCTATAGTGCCTCTGTGGAATGTGGAGAGAATGGGGGGAGGGAGCTGTGCTCCTTTCACCCTACGCAAAAAGTGCATGCGCTACTAAGCTCTTTTTACAAGAGCTCCAGTGTGTAGGGACCAGGTCATATCGTCAGTTATCTGCACCCCCAGGAAATTGGTGCTGCTTACTATCTCCACTGCTGTGCCGTTAATGAAGAGTGGAGCGTGGCTGGACTGGTGCCTCCTGAAGTCG
>NC_084746.1:36368958-36583958 GCF_033978785.1 Entelurus aequoreus | reverse complement strand
TTCTTCTATGCAGTCTCCATTGTTCATTAAACAAATTGCAAAAGATTCACCAACACAGATGTCCAGAATACTGTGGAATTTTGAAATGAAAACGGAGCTTTTTTGTATTGTATTCAATGGGGTAACAATACTTCTATCAACCGTTTACTTCACGCGCATACGTCATCATATCTAGACGTTTTCAACCGGAAGTGTGGCTGGAAATTTAAAATTGCACTTTATAAGTTAACCCGGCCGTATTGGCATGTGTTGCAATGTTAAGATTTCATCATTGATAAATAGTAGTAGTGGGTTTCAGTAGGCCTTTAAAGGGCTCATATTATTATTACTTTTTTCTAAATGTAAAATACTTCCTTGTGGTCTACATAACATGTAATGGTGGTTCTTTGGTCAAAATGTTGCATAAATGATGTTTTACAGATCATCTTCAAGTCGTTTTCTGACAGTCGCTTCAGGATGCGCTGTTTTGTGGGCGGTCTTTTACGTGGCTCACCTTCGACAGCGTCTTCACCCCGTCATCTTTGTTGTAGCGGTGTAGCGTGCAAGGACGGGAGTGGAAGAAGTGTCAAAAGATGGAGCTAACTGTTTTAATGACATTCAGACTTTACTTCAATCAATAACGGAGCAGCATCTTCTCATCCGTGGCTCACTAGTGCAACAACAACACCGGAAATGTGTCCCGTGAAAAACCGTCCGACCGGAACTCTCTAATAACTAAAGTTCCTTGGGTGAATAATGTAAACTCACTACACCGGTATGTTTTAGCGCTTTCAAAGCAAGTTTTCTTAAAGATAGAAGTAAGAACTTTACACTACTTTATATTAGAATTGGCAACAGCGGAGGATGAATGTCCCATAACAAGAAGATAGAGAAAAATAAGAAGCTTATTGACTATGGCGTCGCCACGGACTACAAAGGCGGACGCACGCAAATTTTCAGGACTTATACAGATCCCAAATACAGATCAGCAGGTACCAGAAGGTAAGAAAAGTTGCTTTTGCATAATAGTGCAAAACAAAACTCCAGATAATATGTCTTACCTTATATTCACACACCATAATAATACTTGTATGTTGAAGCACAGTACAATCCATCAAGCGGTGCGGCTTCATAGCTTACCAAAGTCGTAGTAAAAACATTTTGATAGATTTTTGAGCGCCGTGTGTAATGTTCTATATTTTCAATGGAACATATAAAATGTTGGTGTTGTTTACTTGAGTCATATTGCAGTCTACACGTATCTCTTATGTGTGACTGCCAACTTCTGGTCACGCTTATCATTTCCCCATGTACCAAATAAAATACAGTAGCTTCGAGGTCGGTAAGCACAACCAAATGTATTCAGTACATTAGGCACCGCGAGTTATGAGGCGCACTGTCGAGTTTTGAGAAAATGAAAGAATTTTAAGTGCGCCTTATAGTCTGAAAAATACGGTAAATTTCTATCGCATTCCCGTGAGTAATAAAATAGGTGTTGATATGTGATGGGTGGACTCACTTTTATAAGAGCTGAGTCGTGTGGTCTGGTGTTCCCTGTTACGGAACAAATTAACCGTTTTTAAAGGCCCGCAGCGTTACACAAGTTGCTCAGAAAGAGCTTTTCATAACGTGGGACGAAATGTACAAAAGTACTGGGACACCAGGTTAGAACACATACAGAAAGTGAAAATGAAAGAACATTTGGATTTGAGGGAACGCTTCATAGCTGGTGATCTTTGTAATAGTTCACCCCAAAGGAGTATTGTGGAGTTGTTAACTTCTTTCTTATCAAACTCATATGAGTTGGCTTTGCTTTCTGCACAAGACACAGTCAAGATGAACTAAATATGGATAAAGACTTTTTTTTTTTTATTATTGATAGGCCAATACCACATGTTATTTATCTGGTTCATTTAGTTTCTTGTCAAAGCACATTACACTGAGGGGTCTTTTGGAGTTTCTTTCTGCACTGGGAGCTCAAACAGACGTCTATTCATTGAGTGGAAGAGACAATTTCTCACACGCGCACACACACACACACACACACACGCACACACACACACACATTGGTGCAGGAGCACAAGACGCTGTCTATTCTGGGACGGTGTGAATAATTATTAATGGAGGTCTTGTGACTAATTGCTTCGCACGTATGTGCGTGGGGATTGTGTGAGAATGTTTATTACCTATGTTGGCATGAAGAATTTGATAGTTCGGCACACTTAAGTTAAAATGTTTTTTGCGTAATTGCAAAAATTAAATTGTGCCGATGTTTGAGGAAAAGGAAGGAACGCTTTTGTGGTATTTCACGTTATTTGTTCATATCTTAAAGGCCTACTGAAACCCACTACTACCGACCACGCAGTCTGATAGTTTATATATCAATGATGGAATCTTAACATTGCAACACATGCCAATACGGCCGGGTTAACTTATAAAGTGCAATTTTAAATTTCCTGCCACACTTCCGGTTGAAAACGTCTAGATATGATGACGTATGCGCGTGACGTCAACGGTTGATACGGAAGTATTGGTACCCCATTGAATACAATACAAAAAAGCTCTGTTTTCATTTCAAAATTCCACAGTATTCTGGACATCTGTGTTGGTGAATCTTTTGCAATTTGTTTAATGAACAATGAAGACTGCAAAGAAGAAAGTTGTAGGTGGGATCGGTGTATTAGCGGCTGGCTGTAGCAACACAACCAGGAGGACTTACTTGGATAGCAGATGCGCTAGCCGGCGCTAGCCGATGCTAGCCGACGCTAGCCGCCAACCGCACGGATGATCGGGTGAAGTCCTTCGTCCTTCCGTCGATCGCTGGAACGCAGGTGAGCACGGGTGTTGATGAGCAGATGAGGGCTGGCGTAGGTGGAGCGCTAATGTTTTTATCATAGCTCTGTGAGGTCCCGTTGCTAAGTTAGCTTCAATGGCGTCGTTAGCAACAGCATTGTTAAGCTTTGCCAGGCTGGGATTTATTAACCGTGTAGTTACATGTACATGGTTTAATAGTATTGTTGATCTTCTGTCTATCCTTCCAGTCAGGGATTTATTTATTTTGTTTCTATCTGCATTTGAGCCCGATGCTATCACGTTAGCTCAGTAGCTAAAGAGCTTCGCCGATATATTGTTGTGGAGATAAAAGTCACTGTGAATGTCCATTTCGCGTTCTCGACTCTCATTTTCAAGAGGATATAGTATCCGAGGTGGTTTAAAATACAAATCTGTGATCCACAATAGAAAAAGGAGAGAGTGTGGAATCCAATGAGCCAGCTTGTACCTAAGTTACGGTCAGAGTGAAAAAAGATAGGTCTTGCACTGCATTCTAGTATTTCACTCTAACGTACCTCATCCACGAATCTTTCATCCTCGCTCAAATTAATGGGGTAATCGTCACTTTCTCGGTCTGAATCGCTCTCGCTGCATTGAAAACAATGGGGAATTTTGAGGAGTCCTTCCTCTGGTGACGTCACGCTACTTCCGGTACAGGCAAGGCTTTTTTTTATCAGCGACCAAAAGTTGCAACTTTTTCGTCGATGTGTTCTACTAAATCCTTTCAGCAAAAATATGGCAATATCGCGAAATGATCAAGTATGACACATAGAATGGATCTGCTATCCCCGTTTAAATTTTAAAAATTCATTTCAGTAGGCCTTTAAATACCAACTTTTTTTTTTTTTTTACATACACTAAAAAAAAATCTGTAGATTTTACAGTTAAAAAAAACTGGCAACTCAGTCACCAGAATTTTACTGTAAAATATACAGGGTTTTTTAGAACATATTACTGCAAATGGAAAAACAGTACTAGTGTTTTTTTTCATTCTTACAACTGAGCTGCCATTTTTTTTTACCGTAAAAAAATGTGATACCGTTTTTCCATTTACAGTAATACACCGTAAAAACAACAACCGTAGATGCAAAAACTGGCAGCTCTATCGACAGAATTTGACGATAAAAAATATGTTCAATTTACAGTAAAATGCTGTAAAGCTATACTGTAAGACCTATACTCAAATTTTTACATTGTACAATTTGATTGGCAACATGCTTTGAAATCATAAGTCCAGCAGATATTTAAGTATTTATTTTTATTTTGACCAAAAAAAAAATGTTTTTGGAAAGTATGATTTTGGATAATATTAAAGTTTAAGAGGTATGCAATTTTGTGAAGTACATATATTTTTCTGCCAAAATGGAAAAAAACAATACAGTTAGTAAGAAAGTATTTTACTAAAAAAATGTTCTTTCTAGGTGTTTGCGGGCCATATAAAATGATCTGGCGGGCCATATAAAATGATCTGGCGGGCCATATAAAATGATCTGGCGGGCCAGATCTGTCCCCTGGGCCTTGAGATTGACATGTGAAATAAATTAAATGGCTTTTTTTTCCAGAATTTTAGTTACATAAATACAATGTGCCCATGCAAATACATTTTACTTGATGGCGGCCATGTTTTTTCAACCAATGTTACTCAAATTTTACACACGTGCTTGTCAGTCCCCTAAGAAGGGTGTACCATTTCATGGCACCCTCAAATTACAGTGGGTGTTTGAGCTGCTTGAGAAATTTCAAGTCGCTTCCATTCATGAGGTTTAATAATTGGTGTATTTTCCAGAAAAATAATAGCACAAACAACACAGGAGGGGTGCATGTTTTCAGAAATGTTCATCCTTGTTCATCCAGAGTTAGCTTAAACCAATGAATACTTGTACATAGAGTCAAAAGTACAGAAATGTTCTTATTTAGCTAGTATAAAATTCTGCATTTTTTCAATGTGAGGACAGTTGGTCATTTAATCAGGTCCAATACAAAATGAAATACTGTGTATGTAACAGAGCTTGTTCTTGGCCCTAATGCCCCTCTCTCCTGTTGTTGTCCAATCATCTTCCACCACCAAGTCTACCAGCAAATGGTACTGGAGACTTGTACCTGTAAGTCCATCCAATCATAAAACACACCTCTCCCCAAAACCTTTATCTAACCACAATTTTCACCTTCCATCACCTGACTCATTCAGTCCCTACAGGATTTCGCGATGTCGCGATCACGACAATTCATGCAAATTCAACCAATTCCCGGGATTTATGTTCGGCCTTGCAACTTGGTCCAAAGCCTGCTAGTTCACCAGACATTTGTCCAATAACTGTTAATTTCTTCCAATCTAATTGTTTTTATTGCTCGAATGGCACAATTGTCATCCTCCCGCATAGTTTAGAGCTACTTCCTGTTTCTGTCTACGGCACTAGGTCTTCTGGGTAATGTAGTTTACAAACATTTACTTCCTACTTTACATTCATTTGTCTAATCATTAAACCTTTATTATCTTCTCTCATCAACAACAACAATTATCGATACAGATCACTCTCAACAGTTCACAAATGCTCTTAACGTGCGGGGGTAAATGTGTTGGAACCAAAATGAATGTTTAAGATAGACAAACACTTTTCAAGCATAAAACATACACAGAGAATGTCTGCAACGTCAGGACAACAGTGCAGACAACGAACAAAATGGCAGCTTTTGGCGGCGTTTCTTCTTGAAATAAGAATTATTGCTATTATTAGTTATAATTAAAGTAGTTAGAAATAGTACAGTAAATTAACAATAAACTAAAACAGAAAATGTGCTTTTAATGCCATCTAGTCTCTACTTTTAAGACTAATTCATTTAAAAACTCAGGTTATGTTTACAAGGAATTAAGGTTGTACGGTATACCGGTACTAGTATAGTATCGCGGTACTAATGAATCAACAACGGTACTATACTCTGTTTGAAAAGTACCGGTTCTGTCTATCTGTGTTGGCCCTGCGATGAGGTGGCGACTTGTCCAGGGTGTACCCCGCCTACCGCCCGAATGCAGCTGAGATAGGCTCCAGCACCCCCTGCAACCCCGAAAGGGACAAGCGGTAGAAAATGGATGGGTCCCCAATTTAGAAAAAATAATTTTTTGCGGGCGTGCCGTCACTTCATGACATTGCTGGTTTTACGAGCAGAGGAACATGTTCGGCAGCGCACAATCACGGAGTACTTACAAGCTGACACAGTGTGTAGACAGAAAAGGGAGAATGGATGCATTTTGGCCTAAAAACTAACGATAAAAGTGAAGTTATAACACTAAAACACCCTCAGGAAGAGGTGCTTTAAGACATGGCTAGCTAGTTAGCGGCTAACATCCATCCTCAGTCGGCAGTGTTTTCTACTTCTAAATCATTAATCCTCGCCTCCATGGTGACAAATAAAGTGAGTTTCTTATAAGTAGCATTATCACTGACGGACGAGGAATAGCTAAACATGCTTCACTACAGGAGGATACAATAGCTCACCGGCGTCACCGCTAACTAAAGCTAGCGTTCCTGAATGTAAACAAATGCCATGGGTGGATCTACACCTGACATCCACTGTAATGATACCAAGTACAATAGCGTATCTAGTCGATACTACTATAATTACATCGATATTTTTTATCGTCACAAAATTCATATTATGTTTATAAACTCAGGAAATAGGTTCCTAGACACATGAGGATTTTGAATATGACCAATGTATGATCCTGTAACTACTTGGTATCGGACCGATACCTAAATTTGTGGTATCATCCAAAACTAATGTAAAGTATCAAAGAACAGAAGAATAAATGATTATTACATTTTAACAGAAGTGTAGATAAAACATGTTGAAACAGAAATTAATCAGATATTAACAGTAAATGGAAAAGTAGATAAATAATCAATTTTTACAGCTTTTCCTTTAGAATTTTGACAAAATAATAGAATGATAAATTACACAATATGTTCAGGACAAGCGGTAGAAAATGGATGGATGGATAGATGGATGTTACTGCATATGTCAGCAGACTAATAAGGAGCCTTTGTTTGTTTACTTACTACTAAAAGACAAGTTGTCTAGTATGTTCACTATTTTATTTAAGGACAAAATTCTTCTTTGATTGCAATAATAAACATATGTTTAATGTACCCTAAGATTTTTTGTTAAATTAAAGCCAATAATGCCATTTTTGTGGTCCCCTTTGTTTAGAAAAGTATCGAAATACAGTACCGGTACCAAAATATTGGTATCGGGACAACCCTAGTCTCTACTTTTAAGACTAATTCATTTAAAAAGTCAGGTTAGGTTTACAAGGAACACTTAAAACATTAATAACAAATTCATAAAATCACAAGTTCAGGCATTTTAAGCTGCGACAATCGCAAAAGAAGCCCGCGAAATTCTGGAAGGACTCTTCCCTTTTTGCATGTAGCCCTGAAACCATGCCCCTCGTGTAAAAATACTCCAAATCGTCAGTGTAGCTCGTTTTCTCTGACAGTCCAGACTGAGAATGTAATTAAATTGTCTTGTGCTCCTGTGTGTTTATGGCTAAACTAGGAGCTGGGCTGCCTTCAAGACAAATGTAGTAATGTTGTCTCTGTGGCTTTCATTGGCCTGGTAGAGATGTACAGGATATCAAGCCTGCGATGAAGTGTTGTCTCCTACAGTTGTTACGATGCCACTGGGTGGTACTGCATATGCAGAATGCTGCATTGGATAACAGGAATTTAAAAGCAACTAGATGAGGCAATTCCTAAAGGAAATGTGTGTGAATGTTCCAATGCTGAAGTTGAACTGAAATGCTGACAGAATGTAGTATGAATGTAAGAATAGTTTGAATGTTGAAATGGTTTGAATGTTGAAGAGTTTGAATTTCCAGGAAAAACTAAATTTGGTTTAGAACTTGGAAAAGTGTTAGTTGGATGAGTGGAATGTGTTGATGTTGGAATGGTTTGAGTAGGTTGAAAACTGTGAATTGTGGAAATAAAAAAAAATGGACAATTCATTTTGAATGGGGAAAATGTACCTGAAAACTGGAAATTCTTGGAAATATGTTTTTTTTTTTAATTGTTGAAGGAGAGCACACAATTTTGAACAGGCTGAATATTTTGGAGTTGGAACGGTTTGAATCGGATGAAAATTGTGGGAATTGTGGAACTTTGAAAAATGTCCCATTCATTTCAATGGGAATTTCATGGAAATTTGGGAATTTCGGGAAAAGCAGGAATCTTTTGGAAAATGTTAAAAGACTTAAATGTTGGTGTTGGAATTTTTCAAATCGGTTGAGAAATGTGGAAGTAGTAACATTTTTAATTGAGAAATGGTATTAAGGAATTCCAAGAATTTCAGGGAATTTTTTCAGTTAAAAAAAACAACTTAGTTTTTTTGTCCTAAATAGGAGGAATATTGGACGGTGGAATGGTTGAAGTGGTTTGAAAAAAGTGGAAGGAGTCGTTGCCAGAAAAAAGGGTTTAAAAAAAAGGGAAATCTGGAAATTTCTGGATTTTTTTTTAAACTTGGACAAATAATAGTTTGAATGTCCAAGATGAGTGGAATGTGTTGAAGGTGGAATGGTTTGAATCGGTAAAAAAAAATTGGAAATGGTGGAAGTTTGAAAAATGGCCAATTCGTTTTGAATGGGAAAAATTTCCTGGAAAACCTGGAATTCTGGGAAATCTGGGAATTTTTGGAATTTGTCAAGAGAAAGCCCGCAATTCCCAAATAGGCTGAACTGTTTGAAGTTGAAACGGTTTGAATCGGATAAACAATGTGGGAGTTGTGGAACTTTGAAAAATGTCCCATTCATTTCAATGGGAATTTCATGGAAATTTGGGAATTTCGGGAAAAGCGGGAATTTTTTGGAAAATGTTAAAAGACTTGAGTGTTCAGAATGTGTTGAAATGGTTGGAAACTTTGAAAAATGTCCCATTCATTTCAGTGGGAATTTTGTGGAAATTTGTAAATTTCATGGAAATTTGTGAATTTCGGGAAAAACAGGAATCTTTTGGAAAATGTTAAAAGACTTAAATGTTGGTGTTGGAATTTTTCAAATCGGTTGAGAAATGTGGAAGTAGTAACATTTTTAATTGAGAAATGGTATTAAGGAATTCCAAGAATTTCAGGGAATTTTTTCAGTTTAAAAAAACAACTTTGTTTTTTTGTCCTGATTAGGAGGAATGGTTTGACGGTGGAATGGTTGAAGTGGTTTGAAAAATGTGGAAGGACTCGTCGCCAGAAAAAAGGGTTTAAAAAAAAAGGGAAATCTGGGAATTCCTGGATTTTTTTTTTAACTTAGACAAATAATAGTTTGAATGTCCAAGATGAGTGGATTGTGTTGAAGGTGGAATGGTTTGAATCGGTTAAAAATTTCGGAAATGGTGGAAGTTTGAAAAATGGCCAATTCATTTTGAATGGGAAAAATTTTCTGGAAAACCTGGAATTCTGGGAAATCTGGGAATTTTTGGAATTTGTCAAGAGAAAGCCTGCGATTCCCAAATAGGCTGAACAGTTTGAAGTTGAAACGGTTTGAATCGGATAAACAATATGGGAGTTGTGGAACTTTGAAAAATGTCCCATTCATTTCAATTGGAATTTCATGGAAATTTGGGAATTTCGAGAAAAGCGGGAATTTTTGAGAAAATGTTAAAAGACTTGGATGTTCAGAATGTGTTGAAATGGTTGGTGTTGGAATTTTTCAAATCGGTCGAGAAACGTTGAAGTAGGAACATTTTTAATTGAGAAATTGTATTAAGGAACTCCAAGAATTTCCGGGAATTTTTTCAGTTAAAGAAAACAACTTTGTTTTTTTGTCCTGATTAGGAGGAATTATTTGACGGTGGAATGGTTGAAGTGGTTTGAAAAATGTGGAAGGGGTAGTCGCCAGAAAAAATGGTCAAAAAAGTGTTTGAAAAAAAGGGAATTCTGTGAATTCCTGGAATATTTTTGAACTTGGAAAAATCATACTTTGAATTTCCAGCATGAGTGGAATATGTTAAAGCTTGAAAAATATGGAAATGGTGGGATGGCCAATTTATTTTGAATGGGAAAAAAGTCCCGGAAAACCTGGAATCCTGGGAAATCTGGGAATTTTTGGAATTTGTCAAGGGAAAGGTGAAATAGGCCCTAATAGGCTGAAGTTGGAACGGTTTGAATCGGGTGAAAAATGTGGAAGTTAGAGAGTGCCAAAATCTGGAGAAGAAATAGATGAATAGATGTGAATGTTTTGGAGCATTCACACAATAACACATTTTATGATTATTTTAACCCCAATTGTCCGTATTGGGCATGCAACCCCGTGCTTCCCTCCCCTAGTTTATGTGCATGCAGATTAAAAAAAAGTCTACTATATAACAAGGAAGATGACACATAGGTTAGGTGATGATGACGTTGTTTCTATGGTTACAGGTGCGTTACAGAAGGGAGCAAATTCAGCAGAGGAGTGCACCCTCGCTCCCCCTGGTGGACAACCTGCTAAAGGACAACACAGACGGCTGCGCCCTGGCTGCTCTGCTACATTTCTACTGCCCACAGACCGTTAGATTAGAAGGTAAGGTTCCATTATTGGAATAAATAAGGCTGCAGTGCTGTATAAAACTAAACAAAAAACAGCCTCACTGTTTTTAATGATGATAATCTAAAGAAAGGTTAAAGAAAGGCGTCCTCGTTTCTAAGAATGCTCCGGGCTGGGTGCTGATTTGGTCATGGGGGCTGTGTGACGGAGAGGCTGCTATTTCAAAGATAAACAACTCAACGCTCTGAGAGCTCACACACATGTACACTAGATGTGGAAGTGGTCTACACATCTCAAAGATGTCGTAGCTGACAGTTGTACATTTAAAAAAGATTTTAAAAAACAAGCCTGATAATTTACAAAGAGACAAATGTGTCATACATTCCTTCATCCTTGCAACTGACGACATAGGAAAGCATTTATTGTCCCGTCTAAACATGGCCTTATCTCCTCCTCCTTCTTCCTGTCGACCCCCTCCCTCGTGTGTGCACTTGACCCCGCCTCCGGGCCGAGCAGATGTGTGCCTGAAGGAGACCATGTCGCTGGCTGACAGTCTGTACAACCTGCAGCTGGTGCAGGAGTTCTGCAGGACCAACTTGAACCGCTGCTGCCACTTCAGCCTAGAGGACATGCTCTACGCACACGCATCCATAAAGGTAGGGTGAACAGTCACAGGGAGCATTTTGTCCCCTGAAAAAACAGAAAATGAAGGAAAGAAGAAGAAATATTGGACATACCTCTCATATAAACAGATCTAATGTGATATGTATGCAACTAAATGTAAAGTTAAGTCATTTTTGTTTGTTACTAAAATATTGATTAATATACTATTTTGACAGATAGGATTGCATTGTGTATTTTTTTGTTTAACATATTTCACAATACGAAGGTCCTGAGTAGTCCTGAGTTCTATCCCGGACTCGGGATCTTTCTGTGTGGCGTTTGCATGTTCTCCCCGTGACTGTGTGGGTTCCCTCCGGGTACTCTGGCTTCCTCCCACCTCCAAAGACATGCACCTGGGGATAGGTTGATTGGCAACACTAAATGGTCCCTAGTGTGTGAATGTGAGTGTGAATATTGTCTGTCTATCTGTGTTGGCCCTGTGATGAGGTGGCGACTTGTCCAGGGTGTACCCCGCCTACCGCCCGAATGCAGCTGAGATAGGCTCCAGCGACCCCCTGCGACCCCAAAAGGGACAAGCGGTAGAAAATGGATGGATTGACATATTTTTTATTGAGCATTGATTGGGCAAATACCTATACATGCAATCATACATATTTCAGGCCTTGAATTGTAACTTTTTAAGGTCAAGGCAAGTGTTGCCTTAAAGGAGGGCTCATATTTTAGGGCACCAAGGCAAACAGGCTCCAAACATATACGTATATATATATATATGTATATATACCCGTGACTGCGTGAGTTCCCTCCGGGTACTCCAGCTTCCTCCCACCTCCAAAGACATGCACCTGGGGATAGGTTGATCGGTAACACTAAATTGGCCCTAGTGTGTGAATGTGAGTGTGAATGTTGTCTGTCTGTATCTGTGTTGGCCCTGCGATGAGGTGGCGACTTGTCCAGGGTGTACACCGCCTTCCACCCGAATGCAGCTGAGATAAGCTCCAGCACCCCCCGCGACCCCAAAAGGGACAAGCGGTAGGAAATAGATGGATGGATGGATCTATATATATATATAGGTATAGATATATAGATATACGTTAGGTCAGGAAAAAACACAGAGGCTATTTCATCCCTACAAGCCTCTTCAGGGGATTTTCCCTGAAGAGCAGTGAAACCTGCGAAACAGGCTTGTAGGGATAAATAGCCTCTGTGTTTTTTCCTGCCCTTTTGTATATTCCGCTCTACCCCGGTATTGAGCACTGTATAACGGATAAACTACAGAAACCTTGACTTGATATATGGATATAGATATATAAACTTATTTAAATTCATTATTAATATCAACTTGTCAGCTTTTTGTCATTTCAGAATGCCTTTATCTCTATTTTTACATTTTGATGGAGGGAGGTATTTTTAAATGTTTTATTATTTATTCATTTTTTTAAGTTATGTACATTTATATGTACATGTAGTTGCAGTATCGGGACAGATCCATTAAGAGTTTGAGCAGAAATATGTCATATAGGAATTAACTACACAATAACACATTAACAAAATGATGTGTCACATGAATGGTTTTTGAAGTAACACCTTTGTGACATGAAATAAACACAAGAAATGTAATGTAATGGTGTTTACTTTTTGATATTAATATAAAACTCAAAGCAGTTTGGCGAATGAAGATGAAGTCTAATAAACAAGCTTTGTTCTTCTCCAACGCCTCCTATCAGTACAACAGTTTGGCCAACAAAAATAAAGAGGAGTGACACCTCGCACCTCGAATACACAATCTTCACAGCCTGCGTTCAATTCGATGAGAAGACAAAACATTTAAATAAAGGAGGAGTCAACATCCTAGTGAACAAAGTAAAGAATTTATAAACAAGTTGTGACAACGTTCACGACACGTCACCTGTTGCATGTTTCCTCACCTCATTAACTCTCAGTCACAGCAGCTGATGAACGCTGTATTGAGAAAATAAAAGTAACATCAAATAGTTTTCTCCTTCGCTGTATACTTTTAGTGTGGGGACAAGTGTCTCCAATATTGTTCACACCTGTCTCCATCTAAACCCTGCAGTGCACTCTTAAACGCACGGCGGGAAGCAAGGGAAAATTACCTTAAACCAAGCGTTTGGCTCCGTTTACTGTGAGGGGAAATCTCCGGAGCAAAGTCTGTGTAGCTTGTCCGCCATGATTATCAAACCAAACGACTCTCGTGCACATGCGCCTGACTTCATGTTGCCTAAAATGCATTAATAAATGACGGGTTTTCGGTAATTAAAAAATTAGACAGTGTTAATAACCGTCTTTTTATCGCAAATTATCATTATACCCTTTACCGTTACATCCCTCTTCCATTAACAAGTAAAAAGTCAAGGGCGGTCATGGCATGTTTTTACCGCTGACGTTGGTCAATTTTTTTAGGGCATTACGGCAAATGACGAGGGCGGTTGCTGCTTTGGCCGCAGTTGCCGTGGTTAAATTTGAGCTCTGATATTAGTGGTGCAAAATAGATTTTGGACAGCTTTTTATCGGGCCAATATGAGGAATTATAACGTCATACTGATAAATACAATAACATTAAAAAATAGCTAGGATGGCTGTTAAAAAAAAAAAAAAGCAGAAACAATATTCAGTGAGGCGATATTACTGAGAGTACTGTGCTGTGTGTAGGTTAGGGTGAGCAAATAAAGCACTACCTTTCTCCTACTCTTGCTGTAAACTTCCCCTGAGTGTAAACAAACAAGGTGTCGATCATGTGGGAGGTCATCAAGGAGGACATTTCACATGCTATTTGCACCAAATGTTCTACAAACATTCTGCAAGGACGGAAACAAAAACATTGCGCTTCAACACATCAAACCTAATCAGCCACATGAAACGCCAGCATCATTACGACAGTGTTTTTTTTGAAAGCCTACGAAAACGCCTGCTGCTAAAGAGGCTTCCCCAAAGCCAGCTGCAAAGATAGGTGTGCACAAACTAGAGAAATCTAAATAAAAAAATAATAAACATAAATAAGTTATTGAGAAGCAGGAAGTGACTGTACCTGTATGAGTTTTGGATTGGAAAAAAAAGTTATCCCTACTCTACTGTATATACGTAAAAGGGAAAGCCTTTAACAAAAAACAATGTTTATATTTTCACTTAAAACAGTATAAACAAAACCTACATATATTTTATTTTTTGTCATTTTGATTCATGTTGACAGATTTTGACTGATGTTTAAACATTAAAAAAAAAAAGATCTTTGCAAGAAAGTATTTACTAGCAGAATTGAATGACATATAAGACATTGTGTACAATTTGTATGTAAATGCAATACATGCTTTTATAAAGATACTAATTTACTGGCTATAACTACAATAGTTTAAAAACACTTCAATCACAATAATAAGCATGAAATTTTGTCATGTTTATACTTGTATACTTTTTTTAATAGTACAATTGTATTATATATATTATTATGATTAATACAATTATTATCATGACGTATTTTCTATTATTTATTATTTCCTTTATGGTTTAGTGTAAAATATAGAGAGTTTTTTTGGGCCAGAATTCAAGCTTAATAAATTAATTATTTGAATAATACATAATAAAACTACAAATTAAAATATTTAATAATTCACAAATGTATACTTTCATTGTGGAATATATTATGAAACAATTGTGTTGAAACTATTTAGGTTTGTCCATATATTTATTTGATTTTTTTTTTTTTTACGGCTTTTTTATTGGATATCAGATTGCGCAGGGGGATCTAATGTGTAAAAATATGTAGCCAGGAAATTACACATAAAAAAAACACATGAAAACATAACTTCTCTACAGTCAATGAATGTGTAAAATGCACGGCAGTCCTGGTTTAATGTTGTTTTCAGCTGAAAGAGATTGAAGAAGTTATTTTGGAGAGTAAGGAGAGACAAAGCAGGATATTACAAAAAGGGAAAAATGAGTCAGGCAAGGAAAAACTTAAATGTGTGTTGGAGGCTTGTTGTTATGCGCCTTTATTTGCTGGAGCCACTAGCGAGTATGGCTGCACCGCTAGACAAAATGAATGTGACAGAATGTGTGTGGACGGGTGCATGGGTAGGACAGACGCTGGCGGGCGACTCCACACAGAGGACAGACCCTTGCAGTCCTGGCTTGTCTCTGCCTGTCTCTCTTGTTCTCTCCCTCCTCTTTTTTTCTACAACAACAAAACAAACTTCGGAGCTCCACACATGATACAACCAGTGTTTGTGGCAAGTGAAAGCCAACTGGAGTGTAAGAGGAGCTCTGTGGTGTCAAGACAGTAAGAGTTGGTGGGTACAAACATTTAGATTCCTGGCACAGTCACAGCTGACTTTCAGGCTGTGAAACATCACTAGTGTTTGTCACTCTGGTGACGGCACCAAACCACATGATATACACACCTTAGGTTCTGTGGTTTCACAACTTTTTACACCTCAAAACATACACCCCTATTGTGTTGCTTGTGCTATTATTTTTATTGTGAACGATTGGCAAAATTCCAAAAAAAAGTGCAGTTCCCCTTTAAAGGTTTTAGTGAAAGCATTTTAGATTTGAAATTATTTGTGATGCATAATGACCAAAAACAGTGTTTTAGTCGTCACCAATTTGTCATGGTCCCACATGACAGCCAGGTTCGGACTAAAGTTATTTTCCTGTGTTTCCACCATTGTTTCCTGTTTGAGACTCCTTTGTTATTTCTACTTCCTGCTTGTCACCGTATGGTTCACATTCAATCTTGTTTGAAGGAAAGCTAAAAGTGCACCTTAATTAATGTTGTGTTTAGCTTAACTTGATTCAGCCGAATTCGGACTTCCAACTGCTCGATCATTGTTTTTTGCTTGTTGTCTCCAAACAGTTGTGCTTATCATCTCCTTTGTCGCATAGCCTTTCTTTTACCTCCAATGCCCGTTTGCTTTTGTGCATCTTCTTGCGGCAATATTTTGTTTGTACTTTTCCCTAATAAGGAGGCTTACTACGCTTTTCGCCTGCCATCTCTGCTTTCTTGGTTCCAGACCCACTACACCAGGGATGTCAAACTGGTAACAGTAACTGGTAGCTTGTAACAGTGAATAATGTATGAATTTGCCTCCGGATTTCATTATTAATTATGTAAATTGTTTTAAGTAAACTGTCAAATTTACAGTAAAAACTTTTCATTTACAAAAAGTTATTGTAAAATATAGTGTTTTTGTTGTTTTTTTACAACATTTTACGCTAAATGGAAAAACAGTACCACTGTTTTTTTGGGGGGGGTTGGGGGTTTACGGAAAAATCTGGCAGCTTAGTTGCCAGAATTGTTGTGTTAAATTGACATTGGTTTTTACAACATTATATTCTTCATGAAAAAACAGCACAAGTTCTTCTGGCAACCTAGCTGCCAGTTTTTGTACCGTAAAAACAAATTTACCGTCTTTACATTTACAGTAAAACACCCTTAAAAACAGCAACCGTAGATTTTACGGTCAAAAAATGGCAGATCAGTCAACAGAATTTTTACACAAAAAACAGTAGTAGTTTTTTTCAATTTACAGTAATATGCTGTAAAGAACACCGTAAAATGTATTGTCATTTTTATTAATTTGATGGGTAGTTTGCAGTAATGTTAAGTATTTGTAAGTATTTTTATTTAGACAAAAACATGTTTGGAAAGTATGATGATATACTGTAATATTTTTTGCAATATTGGATACTATTAAAGTTTAAAAGGTATGCAATTTCAAGCAGTACATATATGTTTTCTGTCTAAATGAAATAAAATCAATTACATTTAGTGAGAAAATATGAAGTACTTTATTGACACATGTCATTTCCAGGTGTTTGCGGGCCAGATAAAATGATGTCACGGGCCACATCTGGCCCCTGGGCCTTGAGTTTGACACTAGTGCACGACACCAAGCCAGACTCTAACACAATTTCCACTAATTATAGAATTCACATATCAACATGAAAACACCTTATATTTACCATGTAAATGTTTGCCTTTTGGATTGAAACAGTCATGAAACAGTAAAAAAAACATTCTTCCACATCAGCCTCCACTTATAAATGCATTTGACAGTAACACAATCTCATGCTTTATGCATCCATCTGTGCATGTACTTAACTTATTTCCAGATGCTGTATTTTTTTTTGGTTTGTCATTGAACGAGCCAGACAGTAAAACATGCACACATTTTCCATTTTGCGTGTTCTTGCTTCTTTTCCAGTTCCTTAGCAACACAAGCCTTGACCTAATATATTGATCACATGTCTTGTAGAATGTTGTGATCATCCAGCATCCTTAAACAGGAGTAGAGAGATGTGTTATTACAAATTATTTTGGAAATTAACATTCATGCTGACTTTGTCATGGAAGAGTCAATTCATTGGTTGTTAATTGTTGTATTTGTAGTTTGTGCAGACTGATCTGCATAACTGTGTGTGTGCGCCTGTTGTTGCAGAGTAACTACTTGGTGTTCCTGGCCGAGCTTTTCTGGTGGTTCGAAGTGGTTAAACCCTCATTCGTTCAGCCCAGAGTCTTTGACCCTAATGGTATGGGGTGCGACTTTGCCATCGATAACAATATCAACATGCTGTTTGTTGATTTGACACAGCAACTAACCGCCATCTGTCCAACTCTGCAGCTTGTGTGGTTGTAAGACCATGCAGAAATATGGCTCCCGTGTCCAAGCAGAGCTATGTGGACAGACCTGACAGCCCAGAAGACATCGCTGATGAAGGTTTATTTTCTATTGTTAATTATGTTTAGAATACAATCTTATAAATCATTTAATGTTATACAACTTTACATGTATAGTACATGCCATGCTTTGACTGTGATTCTGCATGCATGTTTCCCCCTAGTGGCTGACAGTCACAACGCAGCTTGTGTTGCATCCATATTTGTACACATTTACTGTGAAAAGTGGCCTGAACATAAGATCCATCCATCCAAGATATCAAATTAAAAAGCGGATATTATGATATTTATCAAGTTTATTCTCTTTTTTTCTGAATTAGGTGTAATGAAGAGATCTACCTCCATGTCCTTTGTGGATGGTTGTGTTGGGACTTGGCCACAAGAGAGACGGTTTGTGTTTATAATTCAACTTTTTATTAGCAGCTCTTTTATTTCCAATTTAGTGTTTTGACTCACATCTTTCTCCCTCCTTCAGCTCTTCCACACGGGGAATCTCCTTTGAGATTCCTCTGGATGGAGAACCCACCGCACCGTTGTGTGAGGCTCCCTCCCTCCGCAGTATGACCCGCTCTGCTAGCAGCGACGGTATCGGGTTCAAAGTTCACCATGCACCTCGAGGCGGCATGAAGCGGCATGTGTCCGTGGCGCCCGTCAGCGTAAACGGACAGAACAGACACATCACAGAGGAGGATGAGGACTTTAGCCCCCGTAGACCCCTGGGCAGGAACAACACCTTCTCCATCAAGAATCAAAGCAGGTAGACTGACGTTTTGTATGTAATCCATTAAGGTATTTTCCGGACAATAGGGCACACCAGATTATAAGGCGCACCGCCGATGAATGGTCTATTTTTGATCTTTTTTCATGTATAAGGAGTCATATTATCATTGTAGTGGATTGTCCGAAGCTTAAGCAGGCAACAAAAGTAGTTTAGTACAACAAATTTATTTACCCATTATCAGAAGTGCAGGTTGAATTAAGTTGTCCGTGCAAGCAGACACAATGTACTCCAGAGCACACAAGACACACACAAGCCAAAATCACCCCCGAGTTCCGGTCTTCTGCCACTTTTTATATGTCTGTTGTGCGTCATCGTTCCTTATCGAGTGCGTCCGTGTCTTGTTTTGCTTTTCCTATCTGTTCCATAACAACTCGAATCCTTTAGACAGTCAACACATTCTATAGACAGGTTGGCACGACTTAATATTCACTTTTGTCCCACAACTGGTCCATTCAATGGCACAAAAATACAAGAGTATTGAAAATGAGCGGACATTCTTAAAAGACAAGAAATATAGGTCAAAAGGTCAGAAATTCTACTACATACCCGCCTTCCAGGGTCTTAAGACCCTGGACCAAAACAATTTCTGATATAGACCACTAACTTAAATCTCTACCGCAGATAGAGGCAAAAACCTCAATGTTTTTATACGAGGCAAAAATTCCGTCTATGACCCTCCTTCAGAGCGATCGCTGTTACCAGCCTGCAGTAAAACCATCTCACAGAACACAATTAGTGGCCTACCCTTTGATTTAGTAAAGGAATAACAAATACTTTGATCATGAACATCATTGAACATAAATAGATGAATGTATATAGACTTATGACTGTAAGACATTTGCAAAAATATTTTTCCCGGCATTTGCAATGGATGTAGTTACCAATATTGTTAATTACCAATTAATTTTGAACACACAACTGAATTTCGTATGAGTCCATGTTCGATTAGTGCTCGTATAGATGGCTCGGTGGTGCCTCAGGCTGGTGGCCTGCCGACACCTCGTTGGGCTTTCGGCTGCCCTGGTGAAGAAAGAGATCCACTCAAACAGTCTGTCTCTGTCTCTTCTTGGGGTGTGGTTCAGTCCATTGGGCAGACTGTGCAATGGCATGTGCGTGCTGGCCGAAATTGGGGAAAACTCAGGTAGAGTTGGAGCTGTGGGGGCTTTGGGGAAGGCTGGGGCAGAGTATGGGGCGTGGGGCTTTGGTCCAGGCCCTCGGCTTGCTTCAGGCCTCCTCGCTGCTTCGGCACTCTCGACACTTCTTTCCACAGCTGCTGGAGTCCCGGTGGACCCATTGGCTGGCAACCTTAGTTGTTCTCGTCATCGCTGGCAAGGTGTTGTCTCTCCTCTCGGTTCCTTCCAGTCAGGTATCGGGTGTTGGTCCTGGATTGGCTTTGACCGTGCCCCTCTTAGCGAGTGCAAGGGAATCTGGAGTGGCTGCTTTCATCCTCAAATCTGCACAGAGGAACTGGCACACAAATTCTACATTTTGCAAACTTACCATTTTGGTCTCATGGTCTTTCCACCTTCCTAGGAAGCTGCTGGTCCTGAGAAGTGCTGATCTTGTGACTGAAGAAGATTAACCTGTTTTCTTAAAATAGGTGCCGTTGTTTGACCTAATCTTTTTGGGGAAACCATGTCGGGATTTTTTTTCTAAATGTAAAAGACTTCCTTGTGGTCTACATAACATGTAATGGTGGTTCTTTGGTCAAAATGTTTTAATGACATTCAGACTTTACTTCAATCAATAACGGAGCAGCATCTCCTCAGCCGTGGCTCACTAGTGCAACAACAACGCCGGAAATGTGTCCCGTGAAAAACCGTCCAAGCGGAACTCTCTAAAAACTAAAGTTCCTTGGGTGAATAATGTAAACTCATTACACCGGTATGTTTTAGCGCTTTCATGGCGAGTTTACTGACGGGATTAATAAAGTACTTCTGATTCTGATTCTGAGATATAAGTAAGAACTTTACACTGCTTTATATTAGAAATGGCAACAGCGGACAAGGAATGTCCCATAACAAGAAGATAGAGAAAAATAAGTTTATCGACTACGGCCTCGACACGGACTGTAAAGGCGGATGCACGCAATTTTTCAGGACTTATGCAGATACCAAATACAGATCAGCAGGTACCAGAAGTTGCTTTTGCATAATATTGCGAAACAAAACGCCAGATAATATGTCTTACCTTATACACACACCATAATAATATTCGTATGTTGAAGCACCGTGCTGCAGAGCACGGTGGCAGAGGGGTTAGTGCGTCTGGTCAGGATTGAACTCAATAAAGCCAAGTGCTTTATTCGACACGGGTGACCACATTATAGCGTCTTTGGTGATATTAGTTAGCATCAAGAAAATATCCTTGATAGTATTAATAAACAAAATGAATAAATCTCTCGTAGGCTCAACCGCATACACTGAATTTTGATATCGCTAGCAAACATTGCTGAACAACAGGGACATATATGGCTAAATAATGAGACAAAATATGAACTTCACGGCATAAAAACAACTGCAGACACAAGTTGTAGATGACACTTATATTCGTAGCAGGAAATCAACTGCCAAAAAAACGTATCCGTTTTCTCATTATCGTCACGATCACAGCAGCATGGCACTCGTTATGTCAATCAATTACATTACTTAGCGATGCACCAATAAGTCCAACTTTGTCTTTTACCAATTAATTCTTATTTTGTGGACCCCTCAGATGTGAAGACATGATGTGCCTCCAATCTTTTCTTCTCTAAGTACCGTTAAGTGAGGTCGGCGCAAACAGTAACCTCTTGGTGATGGCAAATGGTTTAAATCTTTTCAAAAAATCTCTTTCTTAAATGTGTAAAAATCCACTGCATCCCGTTTTAAATATTTTTTCATGACCACTTATATATTTGCCTCTAAACCTTTTAAAATATGCCCAAATCTGCATTGGTCCAGGTAAATAAACAGTCGCCTAATGGTGTTCGAGACCAAACCTAGAAGTGCTCAAATGTGCCTTTAGCTCACGTGATAGCAACCCAGCTATTCACAGCTTTTGCTCAATACTTTGTTGATGCACCTTTGGCAGCAATTACAGACTCACGTCTTTTTGAATACGATGCCACAAACTTGGCACACCGATCTTTGAGCAGTTTCGCCCATTCCTCTTTACAGCACCTCTCAAGCTCCATCAGATTATATGGGAAGTGTTGGTTTTCATCCAGGGTGTCTCTGTAAATTTCTGCATTCATCTTAGTCTAGTCAGGGAGGTGACCAAGAACCTGATGGTCACTCTGTCAGAGCTACAGCATTCCTCTGTGGAGAGAGGAGGACCTGCCAGAAGGACAACCATCTCTGCAGCAAACCACCAATCAGACAATTTCTTAGTAAAACGTTTGCCAAAATGCACCTAAAAGACTGAAGCATAATGGTGGCAGCATCATGCTGTGGGGATGTTTTTCAGCGGCAGGAACTGGGAGACTAGTCAGGAGAGAGGGAAAGATGAATGCAGCAATATACAGAAACATCATGGATGAAAACCAACACATCTCATCCAACCTGATGGAGCTTGAGAGGTGCTGCAAAGAGAAATGGGCGAAACTGCCCAAAGATAGGTGTGCCAAGTTTGTGGCATCGTATTCAAAAAGACTTGAGGATGTAATTGCTGCCAAAGGTGCATCAACAAAGTATTGAGGAAAAGCTGTGAATACGTACACTACCGTTCAAAAGTTTGGGGTCACATTGAAATGTCCTTATTTTTGAAGGAAAAGCACTGTACTTTTCAATGAAGATAACTTTAAACTAGTCTTAACTTTAAAGAAGTACACTCTATACATTGCTAATGTGGTAAATGACTATTCTAGCTGCAAATGTCTGGTTTTTGGTGCAATATCTACATAGGTGTATAGAGGCCCATTTCCAGCAACTATCACTCCAGTGTTCTAATGGTCCAATGTGTTTGCTCATTGGCTCAGAAGGCTAATTGATGATTAGAAAACCCTTGTGCAATCATGTTCACACATCTGAAAACAGTTTAGCTCGTTACAGAAGCTACAAAACTGACCTTCCTTTGAGCAGATTAAGTTTCTGGAGCATCACATTTGTGGGGTCAATTAAACGCTCAAAATGGCCAGAAAAAGAGAACTTTCATCTGAAACTCAAAAGTCTATTCTTGTTCTTAGAAATGAAGGCTATTCCACAAAATTGTTTGGGTGACCCCAAACTTTTGAACGGTAGTGTATTTACAGTTGATGTTTTATTCTTTTATTTTGAATGAATTTGCCAATTTAAAAAAAATAAAAAATAAAAATTAAGTTTCACATTGGCATTATGGGGCGCCATGGTTCGATTGGTAGAGCAGCCGTGCCAGCAACTTGAGGGTTCCAGGTTTGATCCCCACTACAGCCATCCTAGTCACTGCCGTTGTGTCCTTGGGCAAGGCACTTTACCCACCTGCTCCCAGTTCCACCCACAGTGGTTTAAATGTAGCTTATAGATGTAGATAATGGGTTTCACTATGTAAAGCGCTTTGAGTCTTTACAGAAAAGCGCTATATGAATATAATTCACTTATTTGTCTGTAGAATTTTGAGGAAAAAATGAATCCAGTCATCGCCTGTGATTAATCATGAATAACTCAAAATATAAAATCTGATTAATCTGATTCAAAAAATGTATAGATGAACATCCAAACAAAAACACCCTCCACTTGTTTAGTTGTTTCCAATTTATCTAATAGTGACCAAAGACTTGTACTATACTGTATTTACGCCTAAACTTTATTGAGCCATCTGCCCTAGGTGTCCCAATGGAGTCCTCCCAGACAACAACCACAACCCTCCCAATCACCATGGTGACCACAGCGGCCACACCAGCCCCTCGACCCCTCCGAGCATCGAAGAGGCTTTAAAAATAATCCACGACACGGAAAGACCCCACGCCAGCCTCGGCCTGGGAGACAGAGACAATGGCTTCTTTCTCCATGATGCCCAACCTTCAGGACCCCAGGGGCATCAAGGAGACGACTCGGGTGCAGCAAAAGCCCGGTTAAATGACTATGACCCTAATTCCGTGTCGACCGAAGACGTTGACACGGGCATCCACGTGAGAACAGAGGACATCCAAAGCTTGGATGAGGACTCTTCCCTGAGAGACTACTCAGATATAGACCCCGACTGTGAGACTATGACCCGCTCGTCTGAAAAGGAGAGGAACTGGGAAGGTAGGCGTAAAGGGGTGGGGGAGTCTAACCCCCACTCCAGCAGTGGCAGAGGGGATGGAGAGGACCGGAGCAGCGAGTGTCTGAGCTCGGCACCCACATTGCCTCGATCTCACACTATGAGCCCCGCCTCTTCCTCCGGGGGCTCTGCAGGCGGCTTGGTGCGAATGACCAGCTTTGCTGAGCAAAAGTTCAGAAAACTGGAGGGACGCAGCAGTGGGGGAACAACACCGGAGAGTTCAGACGTCAACACCGCATACAAACATCCTGCCAGAAGTGTTTACCCACAGGTTTGTGTCACCATCCCAATGGTGTTGCTTCAGTTCTTACCATTCTTCTCTCATTTTTCTAGATCAGTACACCCCCTTTGCCAATCACCTCCCCTTCTCCTGTAACACCTTCTCCCCGGGACCCCTCCCACCTGATAGCCTCAGAGATGATCCAGCTGAGGATGAAGCTCGAGGAGAAGCGCAGAGCCATCGAAGCCCAGAAGAAGAAGGTAACGCATGAAGAAAAGTACCATATTTTTCGGACTATAAGGCGCACTTAAAATCCTTTCATTTTCTCAAAACTTGACAGTGCGCCTTATAACCCAGTGCGCCTAATGTACAAAATAATTCTGGTTGTGCTTACCGACCTCGAAGCTATTTTATTTGGTACATGGTGTAATGATAAGTGTGATCAGTAGATGGCAGTCACACATAAGAGATACGTATAAACTGCAAGATGACACCACTAAACAGTAAAACTTTAAATGATCCATTGAGAATATAGAATGTTACACATGGTGCTCAAAAATCTGTCAAAATGTTTTCAGTACGACTTTGGTAAGCTATGAAGCCGCACCGCTTGATGGATTGTCGGCTCATTAAACATACGAGTATTATTATGGTGTGTGTATAAGGACCGGAAAACGGCACCCATTAGCAGACATTATTTGGCGTTTTGTTTCGCAATATTATGCAAAAGCAACTTTTCTTACCTTCTGGTACCTGCTGATGTGTATTTGGTAGTTGCATAAGTCCTGAAAATTTGAGTGCGTCCGCCATTGTAGTCCGTATCGACCCCGTAGTCCAGACCTGGGCATTGTACGGCCCGCGGGCCGCATCCGGCCCTTTGCGCATCCCTGTCCGGCCCGCGTGAGGCCAATCATAAATTACAAAATAAATTTTAAAAAGTATCTATGTCGAGTGTGCAATACAACGGTGCTGCTTTTGTTTTGAAAAGCGTTATTTGTATTACTTCCGTGTGGACGTATACGCGTGTGCGATTGTGAGTGAATTGAACGGCGCAATTACAAATTACAAAATAAAGTTTAAAAAACATCTATGTCGTGCGCGCAATACAACTGTGCTGCTTTTATTTTGAAATGTGTTATTTATACCGTATGTCCGGAGGGAACCTGTGAGTGAAGGTACATAGAGACAAGTGATGAGACGCTAAAAAAAGAAAAGTTGATGAGGAATGGCGTGTTTCCAAAAAGACATGGACTGCCAAGTATTTCTTTACATAAATTAATGGTAAAGCCGTGTGCTTAATGTGTGGTACACAGGTTGCTGTGTTTAAATATCATTTTAATCGCCACTACACGAAGAAACACGAGGGAAAATACCGGAATGTGTCTGATGAAGCGCACGCAAGGGAGGCTGATGCGTTGATGGTAAAACTGCAAACCCAACAAGGACTTTGTGCCATATTTCACACCCCCAGAGATGCAGCCATCAGGACAAGTTTCGTCATTTCTCACAAAAGCGCCAGAAAAAGTAAGGCGTTTTCTGATGGAGAGTTTATTAAGGAGTGCTTATTGGACTTTGTTGCGCTGATAATGCCCGGAGACATTGACTGTTTTTCGCTAACTTTGGATGAGAGCTCTGATGCAGTCAATTAAAGAGACAACCACAGGTAATGACTTGTTCACAGAGGTAAATGCGTGTTGGGACAAGCTGGCAGGTGTGACAATCCAATCCACTTTATTTATATAGCACATTTAAACAACAAAATGTTTCCAAAGTGCTGCACAACAATATTACAAACAATATTCAAATATTATCCTTAGCTCCACCAATGACTGAATAAAAAGAAAAAACAATTACATATAAAACCAATATAAAAAACAATATAAAATAAATATGATTAAAAACTATTTTTAACAACAGATGGTTGTCCAAATCTGATGGGGAAAAATGTTGGATAATGCAGGATAAAGTGACCATCAAAAGCAATCTGCTTTTGTATAAAGTTAAGTTAGGTTAAATTAAATTATTATTATTATTATTAATTATTATTATTATTATCATCATTATTATTTATCTTACGGTATATCAAAAATAATATTGAGCAAAATTTAATTGAAATATTGTCGTGTGGCCCTCCAGCAGTGCTCGGGTTGCTTATGCGGCCCCTGGTGAAAATTAATTGCCCACCCCTGCCGTAGTCGATAAGCTTCTTCTTTTTCTCTATCTTCTTCTTATGTGACATTCATCCTCCGCTGTTGCCATTTCTAATATAAAGTAGTGTAAAGTTCTTACTTATATCTGTCAGTAGACTAGCTATCAAAGTGCTAAAAACTGTAGTGAGTTTACATAATTTACCCACGGAACTTTAGTAATTAGAAAGTTCCGGTCGGACGTTTTTTCACGGGACACATTTCCGGCGTTGTTGTTGCACTCGTGAGCCACGGATGAGGAGATGCTGCTCTGTTATTGATTGAAGTAAAGTCTGAATGTCATTAAAACAGTTAGCTCCATCTTTTGACACTTCTTCCACTCCCGTCCTTGCACGCTACACCGCTACAACAAAGATGACGGGGAGAAGATGCTGTCGAAGGTGAGCCACGTAAATAAGACCGCCCACAAAACGGCGCATCCTGAAGCGACTGTCAGAAAGCGGCTTGAAGATGATCTGTAAAACATCTTCTATGCAACATTTTCACCAAAGAACCACCATTACATGTTATGTCGACCACAAGGAAGTCTTTTACATTTACAAAAAATCATAATATGACCCTTTTAATGCGCCTTATAATCTGGTGCGCCTTTTGTATGATAAAAAACCTGAATAGACCCGCTTATCGGCAGTGCGCCTTATAATCCAGTGCGCCCTATGGTCCAGAAAATAGGGTAGTCCAAATTGACACAGTCCTCACTTGTAAAAGTCGCACCATGTCTTCCTAGGTGGAGGAAGCATTCACTCGCCATCGCCAGAAGATGGGCAGAACAGCCTTTTTGAATGTAGTGAGACGAAAAGGAGTGACCAGCCCGCTCAGTCCTCGCTCTGAAGGAACGCCTTCGACGCCAAAAGAAAGCTGCCAAGGCAGCATGGAGAGGGCGGAGAGATGCAAGCCTGATGGCGCTGCTCCCAAATCTCCTTGTGAAGATGGAGGAGGTAAGCAAACAAATCGTAATCTATCGATCCAAATAGTTATACATTAAACTCAAACTGTGGTACGCGTGCCACCAGTGGTACACGGGTGCCATCTAGTGGTATGCCAAAACATTCAAACACAGTGTTATTGTGGGTAAATCTTACTGTGGCCACAATATTAAATATACTTGTTAAATAAAACCTCTGCCTTGTTTTTAATTAATATTTAGGCCTACTACGCTATTGTATTTTAATGTTGGTCATTATGGTGGTACTTGGAGAGCCAAGTGTTTTATAAAATGGTACTTGGTGAAAAAAGTTGGAGAACCACTGCATTAAAGAATAAACGATTAGGGAAAACGCCAATGTCCATTGCAGAGGATACTGTTTTTCAGGAGGATACTGTCAATATTTGTACAGGCGAGCCAGCAGGTGGCCTCAAACACTGGACAAGCATGTCCTCCTTAGAACCTGCATCTTTTGCATTGGACATTTGTCTTTTACAGGGGTATATTATTCTGAAATTTGCAAGTTAGGCAATGTAGGAGTTATAATTTTAAGATAATGCATGTCAATGAAGCAGACTAGATCAGCTAAGAAATATTATCTATTGTCTATCCGTTTTAATTTTCTCTGATATCAAAACCCACCCATCCATCTTCTTCTGATTATCCAAAGTCAGGTACTTGCAGTGTGTATATTGTACATATTACATATTGTTATGAAGGTGTCTGTTACTACATTATATATATACCTGCAGTGTGTATATTGTACATATCACTTATTGTTATGAAGGTGTCTGTTACTACATTATATATATACTTGCAGTGTGTATATTGTACATATTACTTATTGTTATGAAGGTGTCTGTTACTACATTATATATATACTTGCAGTGTGTATATTGTACATAGTACATATTGTTATGAAGGTGTCTGTTACTACATTATATATATACTTGCAGTGCATACAAAACATTGGAGGGTTTTGAAGTTGTTTTAGAGGTCTTTGAAGGCTACGATGGTGACTACATTAGCTGCATCTTGCAAGCATTTTTTATTATCTTCAAAATCCTAAAAAAAAAAAGAGTGTGTTCTTGTCTCTTATAGTGATTGTGAGCAATAGTCAAAATTCCAAAAAAGTGCAGTTCCCCTTTAAATAAAACATAACTGGGTGGTTTGATTGGCAATCCACTGGCAGACGCTCTCAATTAAAGCTTCAGTATCAGATCTCAATAGTACTGGTGGTTATGGCCCAAAGTTGTCATTTTCCCAGTGTTATTTTACCTTCAGGGTTTCAAATGTCAAATAAAATAGTGTCTCATCAAACTTATTTATTGTGACGCAGGTACGACGCCAGGGGAAACAGACCTTGCCGAGTACACTCGCTCTATCGACAGGCTGAACTCGTCACTAGGCTTCCTGCAGACAGAGATGCAGCGACTGGCTCAGCAGCAGGAGCGGATCATGGCCATGAGGGACCAACAGCAACAGGCCTGGGTCATTCCTCCCCCTGCTCCATCCCCACACAGGTAGGCCAAAGGGCTACAGAGTGAAAAGGAGCCATCATTAGTCATTAGGTTTGGTTTGGTTAAAACGAATGGTTTGCTCTGCTAGTACAGCCTGTACATAGACCACAAGTGTGAACGCAGCTTAAATATTATCATCATGTCTGCGTTTTCCCTTCCCAGGCAGCTCCGCATGTTGCGTAGCAGCAGCGTCTCAGGCCGAGGATCAGTGGGTTCCTTGTCTCCTGTCTTGTCCTCTTCCGGCTCTGTGAACCCTCCCATTCGACCCTCTGCCGGCATCAAGCGACGCCCGGCCTCCTTCCACGCCAGAACACCTCGGACTCCACGGCCCAACGATCTGAAGATCACGCCTATTAGCCGAATGCTCAACACCCCTACATCCGTCGACAGCATACCGAGACTGAGGAGGTTCACCTCCAGCCAAACACACACCAGTTCGTTTGCATACCTGAGTCACGACGAGGGATTCGGGACTAGCAAAAGCCCGGAGACTAAGGAAGGCAAAGAAAACACTATGGACAAAGATGAAGCCAAGAAGGGTGCAGGCACCCACACAACCAAGGAGAGGGACAAAGACTCAACTGAGCCTGAGGAAGCTTCGATGAGGAACGTCAACCAATCAAGAACTTCGGAGGTTTTGTGTCAGCCGACGTCTGAGATCCAAGGCAGCAGGGTGCAAGGAGACCCTCAGGACAGGAGAGAACTGGTGGAGGTGACGATGTCTGGACTATGGCCTGCAGAGAGCCAACCTCGGGAGGCAGGTGGAGAAACCGGAGACGGCCAGAAGATGTGCTGTGGATTTTTCTTTAAGGTAAGTTGGAGCAAACTCTTGTTTATTTACTAATAGGTCAATGTTATATCATTTAATGAGTTGATTAAGATCTTTATTTGACATTAATGAGATGTGCTGTGTATTACATTGCAACACTCATTGGCACCTAGTTTGGGAGCTTCTTTGGAAGTGAAATCATGAGCAATATCCTCATTATTAACACTGTCTAAAGCCGTATAGTCCTTTTGTGCAGGAGGCATTGAGGGGAAGAATCCCACACTGTGCGAGCTCGGCACAACATGTGCAGAGATGTGTGTGGTGAGCCGTGAGTTGATCACAGACAATACATCAATCTGGGCCAGACTGATGAGTAGGCTTTAATCGTAAAGACACAAGAGCTGTGCGATGACAGAAATTTAGCGATGTTACTTTAAATCAGGGGTCGGCAACCCAAAATGTTGAAAGAGCCATATTGGACCAAAAATGCAAAAAAAAAAAAAAAAAATCTGTCTGGAGCCACAAAAAATTAAAAGCCTTATATAAGTGTTATAATGAAGGCAACACATGATGTAAGTGTCTATATTAGTTATATTAGCCTACTATCAAAGGCTGACGCAAATATTCATTGACAGAAATGTTGTATTTTAATTTTTACTCTACACATTTTGCAACATTGGAAACCATTAGTAAAATGGAGGCTTCTCACAGGATGCGATAACTTCTGGAAATGACTGGCTCAGAATGGCCAAAGGTATAGATGTGTGTGTCCAAGTTAAAGGAAACGTCAGGCTGTCTTCTTCTAATGGATTTACTGCAATCTTTGCAAGCTGGGTAACATTTGCTGTGGTCTAGAACAACATGGCACACAAACAACTATCAGAAATGCAACCAATATTACATACAGATAATGTGTCATGAGACATACAAATATAAATTAAATACACAGAGGACATAAGTAAAGGGAATGAAATGAGCTCAAATATACCTACAAACGAGGCATAATGATGCAATATGTACATACAGCTAGCCTAAATAGCATGTTAGCATCGATTAGCTTGCTGTCATGGATTGTGAAGTGAAGTAAATTATATTTATATAGCGCTTTTTCTCTAGTGACTCAAAGCGCTTTACATAGTGAAACCCAATATCTAAGTTACATTTAAACCAGTGTGGGTGGCACTGGGAGCAGGTGGGTAAAGTGTCTTGCCCGAGGACACAACGGCAGTGACTAGGATGGCGGAAGCGGGGATCGAACCTGGAACCCTCAAGTTGCTGGCACGGCCACTCTACCAACCGAGCTATACCGCCCCAATTGACCAAATATGCCTGATAAGCACTCCAGCAAATCAATAAAATCAACAAAGCTCACCTTTGTGCATTCACGCACAAAGGTGAATGCACACGGGTGGACAAAATGAGACAAAGAAGGAGTGGCATAAAACACGTCTTTCTGTGGCAGCACCAGAGAAAGTTGTACATGTAAACAAACTACGATGAGTTCAAGGATCGCTGAAATTTGTAGAACAAAGCCATCAGTGAAGCATGTATAACATAAACAGTGGGATTTCTAACAATTAGGAAGGTTTGTGTCATGGTTGTTCTCCTACAGAAAATATATTAAAACAAACAAAAAAATGTTTTCTTCATTTTTTCCATTTTCACACATCTCTAAAAGAGGTCCAGGGAGCCACTAGGGCGGCGCTAAGGAGCCGCTTGCGGCTCTAAAGCCGTGGCTTTAAATCTACAATGTCTCATAAAGCAACTGAGACCAAAGGGGTGCAATACCTGGCAGAAACCAGCAGAGGTGCTGTTGATTCAGTCTCAGCTAGCTTGCTCTCGAAAGAAGAACAACATGACATAGGCTTATTTTTTTCTGGCATCTCTATCATGCTCAATACTATTCTGATTACACTCTCTCCCCCCCCCCCCCCCCCCCCCCCCCCAGGATGATGCAAAAGGAGATGAGGACATTGCAACAAAGAAAGCAGCTCTGCTGGAGAAGAGGCTGAGGAGGGAGAAGGAGGCACAAGAGAAGAAGCAACAACAAGAGGTGGACCAGGAGCAGAAAAAGGAAGCAGCACGGTGTGTCTCTTAGTATTATATTTTTATTTCAAACCATTCGTAGAAGTATGAGCATAATTAGATATATTACAATATGACAATAGGTCTGTGTTACTTTACCACCCGGACAAAATTTACTTAAATCGCTTGCATTCCGTCACGTGATTTCTTCCCGTAAGTGAAAACCAGTGGTGGTCAACCAAGCTAAGCTGGCTGTTGTACAGCAAGCATCTGAGTACACAAAAGCCCATATCTTCCTGCAAAAAGCACATTTGAGTAAAAAAACAAACTATGCAATGGAATCAATCCCTATACTTTATCCAAAAAAAGATTTGTCAAGTGATGAAGTAATATTTGTTGGTGGAGTTCCAAACAAACAAATTGAACTATCGTGTGCTCTAGACATCATTTCACTCAACAAAACCGATGAAAACCCGGAAAAGTCAGGAGGTCTACAACTTCTTTGTGTGTGACTGGGTCAAAGACATTGGTAACAAGACTCCCCCGGATAAATATGCATCGTTTTGGCTCGGGTGAGGTTGCATTTCATGATTTAACTTCGCGTCTACCGCCATGTTTGTTGCTGTTGCACGCGCTGTTTGAGAGTATGTGTGTTTTTACCGTCTTTACTAAAATGTAACTATAGATGTCAATTGAGGTGGGAATCTTTGGTCACCTCACGATTCGATTACGATTACGATTCAGGAGCTACGATTACATTAAAAATCGATTATTAAGGGACCTTTGATTTATGTATATTGATGCAGTTTTACATGTCTTTTCGTTTCACTAAATAAGTGTTTATCAATTGAAACTTTGAAAAAACAATTCATTTATAATAAGAAACAGTTACATTAATTCTCACATTAATAAATTAATGAAAATGTGTGCAAAACCGGACCATAAAGGAGCTGGTCGGATCACTTAGTGAAGGGGCTTGCTGCAGTCAGCCAAATTTTAGAACCGTCTGCAGTATCGATTATCGATTATTAACGTTTACTAATCGATTCCATAATCGTCCATATTCAAATTGCGAGGAGTAATACATGCTGACGACACTACTGTAAGATACGTAGTGACTGTAATTATGTTACTTATGCCCTAGCATATACACACACACAATTATATATATATATATATATCAGTGGCGTGCGGTGAGGTTCATGTCTGGTGAGGCACTGACTTCATCACAGTCAGATTTACAAAACATATGAACCCTAAATAGTATCTTATTCACCATGTGATTGGCAGCAGTTAACGGGATGTGTTTAAAAGCTCATACCAGCATTCTTCCCTGCTTGGCGCTCAGCATCAAGGGTTGGAATTGGGGGTTAAATCACCAAAAATTATTCCCAGGCACGGCGCTGCTGCTGCCCACTGCTCCCCTCACCTCCCAGGGGGTGAACAAGGGGATGGGTCAAATGCAGAGGACACATTTCACCACACCTAGTGTGTGGGTGACAATCATTAGTACTTTACTTTAACTTTACACTTACAAACTGTAGCATGCACACAAAAAAGCACATTTAATAAAAAAAAACGTTATTATGGTCTTACCTTTACTTATAAGTGCAGGAGCAGTGGTGTTTGTGTTGGAAGAGTTGTGAATGAATGAAATATAAAATCCGCGCTGCCGTCTGCAGGTGTACCTAATTTTGTGTCCCTGTTCACGGCTCCCCCGGCGCGCCGCGCGAGCATTTTTGTTTTTGCACTTTTTGGCTTCTTGTTAAGTGACTTTTTTTGGGTGGATTCGGTCTTGCACGTGGAGGGTTTGGGTGTGGGCTTTGGTTGGTGTGGCGCTCCCGTCGGGCGGTGCATTCTGCGGCGGAGGTGCTTGGCACCAGGAGGCGGGGTTATGAGACGAGCCTCCAGTTTTATGATCGCTCAGCACAAGAAATATGTTACACACATACAGTTGTTGACAAAATACACTGTACATTATATACCTCAGCTAACTAAACTATGGAAATGTATAATATAATTAATATAGCAATACAGTCTCACTGCACAGCAGGCCAGCAGTTAGCCGAGTCATTGTGCACAATCCATGTTGAGGCACAACGCAGTGACGTGCCTCAACTGGCTGCTGATCACCGCACCGTCTCTTCTCAGTATTTGAACGGCAAATGTGAAAATAAAAATAAAAATAATCTAAAACTGGTGAAGTTAAATGGAAAATAACTTTAGTATAATCACTGGATACATATAACAATTTAATTAATTTTTTTTCTTTTTACTTTTTTTTTTCTTTCCATGATGGCAGGTGAGGCCGTGCCTCCCCTGCCTCTAGTAACGGCACGCCACTGATATATATATATATATATATATATATATATATATATATATATATATATATATATATATATATATATATATATATATATATATATATATCCAAAAGTTTGGACACACCTTCTCATTCAAAGCGTTTTCTTTATTTTCATGACTATTTACATTGTAGATTGTCACATCAAACTATGAATTAACTCATGTGGAGTTATGTACTTAACAAAAAAAGGTGAAATAACTGAAAACATGTTTTATATTCTACTTTCTTCAAAATAACCTCCCTTTGTTCTGATTACTGCTTTGCACACTCTCTGCATTCTCTCGATGAGCTTCAAGAGGTAGTCACCTGAAATGGTTTTCACTTCACAGGTGTCATAGTTTTGATGCCTTCAGTGACAATCTACAATGTAAATCGTATATATATATATATATATATATATATATATATATATATATATATATATATATATATATATATATATATATATATATATACAAATGTGTATATATATATATATATATACAAATGTGTATACCGGTATATATATATATATATATATATATATATATATATATATATACACATACACACACACACATGTATGTATGTATCTATATACATACACACACATGTTTTAGATTGTAGGTTTTATATCTTGTGTTATCTTGTCCTCTAGGTTAAAAGCAGAAGAAGAACAGCTGAAAAAGGACGAGGAAAAGGCAAGAAAGGAATACATCCGGAACGAGTATTTAAGGAGGAAGCAGCTTAAGTTGATAGAGGACATGAATGAAGTTGTCAAGCCTCGATGCGGAAGCCTCAAGAAGAAGCCTCGACCTAAGTCCATCCACAGGGACGTCATGGAGTCCTCGGCTATCCCCGTGAGATTATCAGGTGCGGGCCTTAAATCACAGCACATGCAATGATGTGCAGTCATACCTAACCTAGGTGATGTGGGTGTGCAGGCGTGCGTCCTCGAGGCTACTCTGTATCCAGTGTTTCTTTGGCCTCTTTGAATCTGACTGACAATGACAGCAACCATGCAGATAACAAGAAGACGTACAGGTGAGGACGTCACTCTGATATTCCTGTTGAAAAGTCTTTGTTGTGCTTTTTGTTAAAAAAAAAAAAACATTAATTTATTTACACTTTATTTCATACCTATTAGTGATAGGCATTTATCAAAATATTAATTTATAGACTATGTGTAAATCTTTTTATGTATTATTTTCAAATGTATGAGAGCACCCTTTTGAATGTTCTAAACTCCTATTTCCGAGCCAGTTACGTAAATGCTGTCTAATTATACAAAACTGAAAAGCAGGCGATAATTGGAGATTGGAAATTGCATTAGAAGGCTATTTTCTTCCAAAATTTGTCAAAAGAAATTGATAGTGTACAATTGATAACAAGTGCAAAAGTGGTGCAGATCACCTTATTTAAATGAGGTTTTATAGAATAGCGGCGGTCCCCATGGAGACACTCATTTCCCTCTACATTTATGACATCACATGGTCCAACCTGTGGCGTTTTGTCATGTTATTTGCAGAACATTATTTGTAGCTTGGTGAAAGTGCGCTCTGGGAGGAAATGAAAAAAATGCATTACAGGACGTTTTTTTCATGTAGGATATAATAATATATTTCCTTTATGAAAAAACTAACACCATTAAAAAAAATGCCAGCAGCAACCAAAACAAATCAATTGAAATTTATTTTATTAGCCCCTGAAGTCATCCAGCAGCAATAAAGTGAAGTTTATTTTTGACTGTCCAAAAATCTAGACACGCACATAGACTAGAATATTCTTTCGATATGTGCTATAGTGCTAAATGTAGATGCAAAAACAGCGACCGTAATAATCATATATTCTGCAAATACATGAATACAGACACACTAAATGGATTGCGCTCTCTATTTTGCTCATTTAAAAGATGCAAGCCTCAGCATATCGGCTTTGTAGATCATCTTTGCGTACTGTATTTTTCGGGTCATACGGCGCACCGAATTACAAGGTGCATTAGAGGGGTCATATTATGATTTTTTTTTTCTACATGTAAAACACTTCCTTGTGGTCTACATAACAAGTAATGGTAGTTCTTTGGTCAAAATGTTGCATAGATTATGTTTTACAGATCATCTTCAAGCCCCTTTCTGACCGTGTCTTCAGGATGACGTCTTTTCCCCGTCATCTTTGTTGTACTGGCATTCTTTCGCGCTTCCATAGCGAGGCTACTGACAGATATAAGTTAGAACTGTACGCTACTTTATTTTAAAAATGGCAACAGCGGAGGATGAATGCCCCACAATATAGAGAAACACAAGGAGCTTATTGACTGCGGCGCAGACTACAATGGCGGATACACAAACATTTTCGGGACTTAAGCAAATCCCAAATACATTAACAGTAGGAGCCAATAGGTAAGAAAAGTTGGTTTTGCATAATATTGTGAAACAAAACACCAGATAATATGTCTCCTAATAGGTGCCATTTTGGGGTCCTTATACACACACCATAATAATACCTAAAATATATATATATATAAATGTTGAAGCACAGTACGTCTGACCAGAGGTGGGACCAAGTCATTGCTTTGCAAGTCACAAGTAAGTCTCAAGTCTTTGCCCTCAAGTCTCGAGTCAAGTCCCGAGTCAAGACAGGCAAGTCCCGAGTCAAGTCCAAAGTCAAGACTAGAAAGTCTCAAGTCAAGTACCAAGTCCTGCATTTTGAGTTTCGAGTCCTTTCAAGTCTTTTTAACCACAGACTAATATTTTTACACAGATTGTGTATGCTTGTAAAACGCTGTATTTATTTATTAAAACAAGTGCATTTGAAATTGCAGGAAAAAAAATAGTGCTGACATTGCAATTCATAATAGCACTATTAACCAGTCATTTTAATAGTTTAAACAATTTTAAACATTTAACTCATTCCTTTACAGAATAAACACACTTGCAAAAACAAACATTAACATACTATTGGTTGTATTTTATGAAAATAATATAACCACAGAGTTGAGAAGGAGCAAAGATCTTCAATATTTTGTATGTGAAAATCACAAAGAAATCTTCTGGGGGAGGATGACCCCCCTACAGGGGTTTGGTTTACAAACTTTCAGCCCCACCTAAAACAAAATTCACCAGCCGCCACTGATTATGATGCATTCTCATTTTAGGCAAAATATAAAACAATACTTTCTTAACAGTATAATTGTAACCAGGAATAAGTCTTCAAATAACAATATTCAAATACTAACATTGTTGGGTAAGACAGCATTTGGTTTTATTCTGAATCCAGTGAAACAGATTGGTGGTTTTAGCTGATATAAAGACTTTCAGGTGTTTATATATGTTTAAGTATTTGGCAGACGCTTTTATCCAAAGCGACATACATAAAAAATACATATATAACAATCATTGTAAACATGATCATTTAAGGGAAGAATGTAATACAAAATATCAATACAAAGTGTCAAGACAGAATAAACTCTCTGCTGTTGCAGAAATAGAGTTACAGTCTATAGGTCCCTAAGATATATAGATATCTAATGTATTCATACATTGTTTATGTAGGATGTACGCATGTATATATAATCTAATCATATTGTTTCTTCAATTTAAAAATAGCTGACCGTTTTTTCCCCCTTCTCTGGGATTATATTCCCAGTTTTGATCTCGGACGTCTGGTCACTTATAGCATATAAGAATATTATATAACTGTTAAGCAAACTATGAATAATAAAAACGTCAAAACATGTGTCCGTTATCATAGCTACACGTATGACAAAAAAAACGTGTGAAAATCAGTGGTATTCAGTGAGGTAAGATGAATTAAATTCGCTGACAGTTCATTGCTTCTGCCAAATGAATTGCACTGAGTGGAGCGGATCACCACTCCAAGATGGCGGCCCCGCGTCTCGTCTGCGCCAGTAGGCAGTAGCGCTCAATGCTGCGTACCCTTATAAGATGTCTATGGTTATAACGTTAGCAGTGAGTTTACAGCCTCACTGATTTAACTACACAGCAAATAAAAGTCATGTTACTTAGCCAATAAACGTTATCTTACATTCAAAACTTACCCTTCTTTGTGCAACTTCTTTTTTTTTTCTTTTTTTTTTTTTTCTTTTTTTTTTATTTTTTATAATGTCCTGCCCAGCTTCTCGGGCAAATCATATAGCAGATGTATATGCCCATATCGGCTGTTCAGATTTACTTTACAAAAGAGAAGTGTAGGATACTTCTCTTGTTGCCTTACTTGTATTTTGACTTTATTAAATGTATTTATATTATCATTTGGTGCAGCCGGGCCGGAGCAGGAGGGGATAGAAAGAGAGAAAAAGGAAGACAGAGGGGGGAATTGTGGGGACAAGAGGGGGATTAGACAGAGAGACAAAAACAACAACAACAACAACAACAACAGAGCAACATCAGCAAATACGACATGTACAAATATGATGGTAAAAGTAATAGCAAATAAGCAGTTAGCGAAAATAAAAATAAAAATACAGAAATGACAATGAGCATTATTACACTAAAAATGGAGCAATATGAATACCAATAGAAATAGTGCTATTGATAATAAACAATACCAGTCCTTAACCTTTATTATCAACAATACAATTGTTCAAATGCAACAATACATATACGTAATGATAACTTGAGATACGAAAGAATGCAGAAAAATGGAGGGGAAGAAAGAGAAGCAACCTTAACCTTGTAGATTGTTATAGTAACAATAGGTTAAGCTTTGTCAGTGTGCCATGTGTTATACCCAGTTTACCCTAGGGCAACAACGTTAATATATGTTTGATGAAACGTGATTATGTGCATGAGTGTATGTGTGCATATGTACTTGTATATGTACAGTATGTGTATGTGTGCTTGTACAGTGAATGTATATGTACAGTATGTGTATATGTGTGTACAGCGAATGTATATGTACAGTATGTGTATACAGTATGTGTGTTTGAACAGTGAATGTATATGTACAGTATGTGTAAATGTGTGTTTGTACAGTGAATGTATATGTACAGTATATGTATGTGTGTGTTTGTACAGTGAATGTATGTGTAGTATGTGTATGTGTGTGTTTGTACAGTGAATGTATATGTACAGTATGTGTATATGTATGTTTTTACAGTGAATGTATATGTACAGTATGTGTATACAGTATGTTTGTATAATGAAATGTGCGTGTGGATGTACGAACTTTGAGTGTGTAAATATGTACTGTATTTATTTGTATATGTATGTGGGAGCGTAGGTACCTACGTATGTCTGTATGTATGTGTGTGAGTATATGTGAATTTGCATGTACAATACATTTGACTCCCAGTGTGTGCGGGAGCCAGAGTACGACCCCAGCTTTGTGCAACTTCAAATGTCGAACGAAGTTGGAAGTTGTTGCGTCTCCGTCTGTAATATTCGAACTGCGTGATTTGCATACGGCAATTCGTTTTTTGTTGACCAAGTCGTAGTTTTTATACCCGAACGAAACCAACTTTGGCATAATTGTTTCTCACTGCCGCGTTGTTTGACAACTCTTGTTCGGTGGTTGTCCTGCAATTTGATTGGATGAGAGCTGTGGGATGAAAACAACGTAGATCTAATTTGATTGGCTATTGTACTGACAGCACACCAGCTGACAAGCAGCACACACGCTTATAGACACAGACGTAGAAAATGAAAGATACGGAGCGCTCCCAAATAACTTTTTAAGCTTTGGGTTTTGGGGAAAGTAGTAAGTCATGTCCTGCGATGAGGTGGCGACTTGTCCAGGGTGTACCCCGCCTTCCGCCCGATTGTAGCTGAGATAGGCTCCAGCGCCCCCCGCGACCCCGAAGGGAATAAACGGTAGAAAATGGATGGGATGGATGGATAGCAAGTCATGTCAAGTCAAAAGCCTCAAGTCCAAGTGAAGTCACAAGTCATTGATGTTAAAGTCTAAGTCGAGTTGCAAGTCTCTTTACATTTTGTCAAGTCCAGTCTAAAGTCATCAAATTCATGACTCGAGTCTGACTCGAGTCCAAGTCATGTGACTCGAGTCCACACCTCTGCGTCTGACGACGGTAGCCGTAATGCTCCGCCTTCCATAACGCAATGCGGCTTTGTATTTTTTCCAAAATCGTACTAAAACTATCCATCCATCTATTTTCTACCACTTGTCCCTTTTGGGGTCACGGGTTTGCCTGGAGCCTATCCCATTTTGAAAAACTTTTTAGTGTGTAATGTTCTATAATGTCAATGAAACATCAAAGTTTTGACCTTGCTAGCTTGCTTTCCAGTACTTCCTAGCGTCACTTATTGAACAGGCGTCAAACTTGCAGTCCACATGTATCTCTTATGTGTGACTTCCATCTACTGGTAACACTTCATGGTTAGTAACCACAACCAGAATTAATACGTACATTAGGCGCACCGGGTTATAAGGTGCATTGGCGATTTTTTTAATGAAATGAAAGGATTTTAAGTGCGCCTATTAGTCCGAAAAATACTGTGTATGTGAATTATGGGCTACATACAATATTGCTGCCTTTTTCAATGATTGATATGCTGGAGTTGTTTCCTATTTTACAAAGCTCTGTCTTTTCCCTCTATTGCATGCTTCCCTCAGAGGCAATAAAGTAGCTTCTCCTCATTTCCCCTTCTTTCTAAACTCCCCTAAAGAAAGAAAGCGAAGGTCAGTAGTAATACTACGTACTACAAACCCCAAAACCAGTAAAGTTGGCACGTTGTGTAAATGGTAAATTAAAACAGAATACAATGATTTACAAATCCTTTTCAACCTATATTCAATTGAATAGACTGCAAAGACAAGATACTCAGCGTTCGAACTGGTAAACTTAATTTTTTGCAAATATTAGCTCATTTGGAATTTGATGCCTGCAACCTGTTTCAAAAAAGCTGGCACAAGTGGCAAAAAAGACAGAGAAAGTTGAGGAATGCTCATCAAACACTTGTTTTTAGACCATCCCACAGGTGAACAGGCTAATTGGGAACAGGTGGGTGCCATGATTGGGTACAAAAGCAGCTTCCATGAAATGTTCAGTCATTCACAAACAAGGATGGGGGGAGGGTCAGCACTTTGTGAACAAACGCGTGAGCAAATTGTTTAAGAACAACATTTCTCAACGAGCTATTACAAGGAATTTAGGGATTTCACCATCTACGGTCTGTAATATCATCAAAAGGTTCAGAGAATCTGGAGAAATCACTGCACGTAAGCAGCAAGGCTGAAAACCAACATTGAATGCCTTAGACCTTGGATCCCTCAGGTGTTACTGCATCAAAAAGTGACAGCAGTGTGTAAAGGATATCCCCACATGGGCTCAGGAACACTTCAGAAAACCACTTTCAGTAGCTACAGTTGGTCGCTACATCTGGAAGTGCAAGTTAAAACTCTACTATACAAAGCGAGAGCCATTTATCAACAACACCCAGAAACGCCGCCGGCTTCGCTGGGCCCGAGCTCATCTAAGATGGACTGATGCAAAAAAAATTACGTTTCTAAGTTCGAACATTAAATATCTTGTCTTTGCAGTCTACTCAATTGAATATAAGTTGAAAAGGATTTGCAAATCATTGTATTCTGTTTTTATTTACCATACACAACATGCCAACTTCACTGGTTTTGGGTTTTGTATATCAGCACTACTTTAGGTACTGTGGCTCTACTTTGTCATTCACGTGATCATTCTGCTGATAATTGAACACAGTACCAGTACTATTTGGTTCCTTCATTTATTTCTCCCATTCTTTCATCTGCAGTCGCTCGCTACTTTCCTTTCTATGCTGGCTGCAATTCACAACCTCACAGAAGCCATGGCGGCACATTTGCTTTGCTTGGCTGAATATAGCTTTCTCTGTCGGACAATGTGATGCAAGCTAACATCCGTTTGTCTGTTGCTGTCTGCAGGCCCGACTCTGCAGAGGGGTTTTCTTCGTGCCCCTCTGCTGGTAGTCGCAACGGAGAGAAGGACTGGGAAAATGAATCGACCACTTCCTCCAACACCGAGTACACAGGTATGAAACAGTCTTCATGCACGTACTTTTATTGCTTTGACACTTAATTGTTGCAATGCAGGACCGAAACTCTACAAGGAGCCCAGCGCCAAGTCCAACAAGCACATCATCCAGAATGCTTTGGCTCACTGCTGCCTGGCCGGAAGGGTCAACGAAGGGCAGAAGAACAAGATCCTTGATGTATGTTGTGATTTGAAAGGTCCCCTGTTACACTATTTTTCAACCATTTAAGTTTCCACAATAGTGCATTGGAAGTTAATCTAGCTAATGCTGGAATTTACACTGCGGGTCAATTCTAATTTTTTTGCCCACCTGTATCGGATTTGTTGATGTCTGTGTAAAGAGTGCAATTCCAAATTTTTCATATCCGACCCAGGCCTCTTTCGTATGTGGAAATAAATCGGATATACAGTACAGGCCAAAGGTTTGGACACATCTTCTCATTCAATGCTTTTTCTTTATTTTCATGACTATTTACATTGTAGATCAGGGGTGTCCAAACTTTTTCCACTGAGGGCCGCACACGGAAAAATTAAAGCATGTAGGGGCCATTTTGATATTTTTCCTTTTTAAACCATAACAAAATATATGGATTTTTTAATTTATTTTACCTTTAGGAGTACCGGGGACCATAAAGGGTCTCAGTCATTAAAATGTTAAAAATAAGTCAAATAGTTATTTTTTTAATTTTTTATTTAACGCTTACAGTAAATCTCTATATCAGCTTCAAGTTGATATAAAGTAATAACAAAAAAAAGGTTTTATGGCTTTTATGTCAAAAACAACTTTGTTTTCTATAGTAAAACTGAAATATGCAGTATTTAGTAATTAGAGCCCTAAAAGATCAATAATGCATTGATTTTAATTCTTTAATATTTTTGAGTAATCACAGTGAAAAGATAAATAAAATACCATTAAATATATTTGGGATCCAAAAGGTGCCCCATTCATAAAGTGATATGTTTTTATTAGGTTTTTCATTTACTTTCAACACTTAAGTTAGGAGATCAACTTCAGATATATCTGTCGATTTTACGTTTGAACTATTATTTTGTTTGTTTTATGCTCTTTTCTCAAATAAAACGTTGATGTTTTTATATGGCAACTACACAGTACATGCAATATTTACCACATAAATTTTTTTAAAGTGAAATATTTGAAGTAATTGTGGAGCCTTGAAAATAATTCATTATAGCATGGATTTTTTGGCATTATTTTTTTTTTTTGAGCAATGGCAAAGAAAGAAAAAGAAAGAAAGACAAAAGAAAAAAAACAGCCTGCATGGCAGCTTTGTGTCAACATTGCAACTTTGTTCGTTAGATTTCACCTCATTCATTTTTATTTTTGCAATAGCATTTCCAGAATGAGTGGCGGGCCGGTAAACAATTAGCTGGGGGCCGCAAATGGCCCCCGGGCCGCACTTTGGACACCTCTGTTGTAGATTGTCACATCAAAACTATGAATGAACACGTGTAGTAATGTAATTAACAAAAAAAGGTGAAATAACTGAAAACGTGTTTCAGGTTCAAGTTTCTTCAAAATAGCCATCCTTTGCTCTGATTACTGCTTTGCACACTCTTGGCATTCTCTCAATGAGCTTCAAGCACACCTGTGAAGTGAAAACCATTTCAGGTGACTACCTCTTGAAGCTCATCAAGAGAATGCCAAAAGTGTGCAAAGCAGTAATCAGAGCAAAGGGTGGCTATTTTGAAGACATTATAATATAAAACATGTTTTCAGTTATTTCACCTTTTTTTGTTAAGTACATAACTCCACATGTGTTTATTCATAGTTTTGATGTGACAATCTACAATGTAAATAGTCATGAAAATGCATTGAATAAGGAGAAGGTGTGTCCAAACTTTTGGCCTGTACTGTATATGTGATGTGTCCTCAATGCTGGGGTCGCATTCACCAAAAAGCAATAAGCGTCATAATTATTCACCAAAATTGACGGTTACAAAATGAATAGTTGACAACGGAGCAGAAAACAGGCGAAAATATGTTTTTGGAACTCACGTGAAAATTTTACCACTTCTGTATCCGACTGCTCACTGCAGACACGCTCTTCAAGCAGACATCGAGGCAAATTATCCCATAAAACTTCCAGAGTCAAAATTCTTGTCCTCTTCCTTCTTAATCTTCTACGCCACAGGTGTCAAACTCAAGGCCCGATCTGGCCCGCCACATCACTTAATGTGGCCCGCAAAAGCTTTGAAATAATACACGTCAAAGAAGTATTTTTATCTTTTCTCACAATCGTAAAAAAAAGCACGTACTGCATGCAATTGCATATATATTCAACTTTATCATCTAATAATGCAACAAATATACACATTTCAAATGTTTTAAAGGGTTTTTTTTTAGTTAAAATAACAAGGATAAATATCTGCTTGACTTATGATATCAGAGCAAGTTTTACATCAAATTGTACACTGTAAAAATTACAATAGATTTTACGGTAAAAAACTGGCACCTCAGTTGCCAGAATTTTACCGTAAAAAAACTATAGCACCGTTTTTCCATTTACGGTAATATGCTGAAAAAACACCTGAAATTTGACAGAAAAATTTTGGCAACTCAGCTGCCAGTTTTTAAGATTTTTTTATTTATTTATCTTTTTTTATAATAAAATGCATAGGCATCCATCCATAAATTTTCTACCGCTTGTCCCTCTCTGGGTCGCTGTTGGGTGCTAGAGCCTATCCCAGTTGCACTCAGGCGGAAGGCGGGGTACACCCTGGACAAGTCGCCACCTCATCACAGGGCCAACAATTGTATAAAATGAGGTGAATCCCTATATATTTTCATAAATTATTCTTGGTTACAAACGGGCCTCTGAGGGCCACCATAACTGCGATGTGGCCCTCAGTGAAAACGATTTTGACACTCCTGTTCTACGCGCATTAATTGGGAAAAGCCAGCATCTGTGATGGAATGGGGGTGTATTAGTGCCCAAGACATGGGTAACTTACACATCTGTGAAGGTACCATTAATGCTGAAAGGTACAAACCGGTTTTGGAGCAACATATGTTGCCATCCAAGCAACGTCTTTTTCATGGACGCCCCTGCTTATTTCAGCAAGACAATGCCAAGCCACATTCTGCACGTGTTACAACAGCGTGGCTTCGTAGTAAAAGAGTCCGGGTACTAGACTGGCCTGCCTGTAGTCCAGACCTGTCTCCCATTGAAAATGTGTGGCGCATTATGAAGCGTCAAATACCACAACAGAGACTGTTGAACAACTTAAGCTGTACATCAAGCAAGAATGGAAAAGAATTCCACCTGAAAAGCTTCAAAAATTGGTCTCCTCAGTTCCCAAACGTTTACTGAGTGTTGTTAAAAGGAAAGGCCATGTAACAGGTACAGAGGTAAAAATGCTCCTGTGACAACTTTTATGCAATGTGTTGCTGCCATTAAACTCTAAGTTAATGATTATTTGCAAACAATAATTTTGTTTCTCAGTTCGAACAATAAATATATTGTCTTTGCAGTCTATTCAATTGAATATAAGTGGAAAAGGATTTGCAAATCATTGTATTCTGTTTTTAGTGACCATTTACACAACTTCACTGGTTTTGGGGTTAGGAGATTAAAAACATCACAGGTCCTCATTTTTCTGATGTTTGGTGGTCATAAACAGGCTTGGATGATATATTAGTGTTGTAACATTAATGAAAAAATTAAGTTTGCACCACAACAATGACATTTAATTGTTTTCTTCCTCTGCAGGAAATGGAAAAATCCGAAGCCAATAACTTCCTGGTCTTGTTCCGTGACTCCGGTTGCCAGTTCAGGTCGGTGTACGCCTACTGCCCCGAGACGGAGGAGATCACACGACTGGCCGGCATCGGACCTAAGACCATCACGGCTAAAATGATCGAGGGCCTTTACAAGTACAACTCGGACAGGAAGCAGTTTAGTCAGATCCCGGCCAAAACCATGTCCGCCAGCGTGGACGCCGTCACTATCGCGAGCCACCTGTGGCAGAGCAAGAAGCAGGGGACGCCCAAAAAGATGCACATGAAGTAGCACTATCAGATTTGGCAGATACAAATGGACACCCGTGTTTCCTCACCTGCCAAATCAGACATTCATAGGCCATCAATGCCTCTGAAGTGAATGTCCCGCCTCCTAAAGAGGCCGCGTGGTTTCATAAGTTGATCATGTGTGGCCTTATGCTTGTTTTTTGTCATTCTGTCAGCGCCTGTTCAAAAAGTTTGGGTTCAGGTTAGATCTGATCTGGGATCAGATGTATTATTCACCTTGTGCTGCTATCCGGGCGTTTTAAGACTGTTGCAATGTTTATGTGTTGTCAAGTGCCAAGAAGAGTGATTGCCATTATTGAGTATCTTCAATCTGTCGCTGAGAAGCACCAGGAAAAGACTCTTTATTTATCATTTATTCATTACATACTAAATGTCTTGACTTTATTTGTACATAACGGCAAGTCACCTTCTAGCAGCCTATGGGTAGCTCTTCTAATTTAACATCTTTAGTACATCCTCATTTTGGGGCCATTTATCGTGCCGTAACATCCCAAAAATAAGAGATCCCTTCTTGTGCAATGGACCCACGCCATCTTATTGTGCATCTTGTTTGACCCTGACTGTACAGAAATGTTACAAAAACACTATTAGCACTTCACAGTTGACTTTAATGTTACTTTTTAAAAATAAATAAAAAGTTCTCTGAGTATGCATCAACACTGTACAGATATATTTTGGCATACAGTAAAGTATTTTTTGTAACAACATTTAAGATGATGGGGTGTGCCCTGATGAAGCAGCGTGTTCAATCAAGGATGTTAAATGTGAGGATGGAGTAAGAATGATGAGGCAATCATAATAGTGTTGTTTTATTCCCTTTGACTAAATATGCTTAACGGTTCTTGTATTTGTTTTTTTCGCCTCTAGTATTTCAGCTTTAATAAAATGCAGCAGCATTCAGAAGTCATGGTGTCTCATTACACTTTAACACTTTAAAATGCACTCTCTCAACATACTATTTTTATGAAGGTGTTGAAACAGCAAAAATGTTCATGCCTTCAAAATAAATAAAAATGTTTTGTGATAATAAAAGTACAATTTATTCATATATGTATACTGTATTATATGAATCATATAATACACTGTATATGATGTATGTTTAATGTACACAACCCAAAACCAGTGAAGTTGGCACGTTGTGTAAATGGTAAAGAATACGATGATTTGCAAATCATTTTCAACTTATATTCAATTGAATAGACTGCAAAGACAAGATATTTAATGTTCCAACTGAGAAACTTCTTTTTTTTTTGCAAAAAATCATTAACTTAGAGTTTAATGGCAGCAACACATTGCAAACAAGTTGTCACAGGGGCATTTTTACCACTGTGTTACATGGCCTTTTCTTTTAACAACACTCAGTAAACGTTTGGGAACTGAGGAAGCTTGAAGCTTTTCAAGTGGAATTCTTTCCCATTTTTGCTTGATGTCCAGCTTAAGTTGTTCAACAGTCCGGGGTCTCCGTTGTGGTATTTTAGGCTTCATAATGCGCCACACATTTTCAATGGGAGACAGGTCTGGACTTCAGGCAGGTCAGTCTAGTACCCGCACTCTTTTACTATGAAGCCACGCTGTTGTAACACGTGGCTTGGCATCGTCTTGCTGAAATAAGCAGGAGCGTCCATGATAACATTGCTTGGATGGCAACTTATGTTGGTCCAAAACCTGTATGTACCTTTCAGCATTAATGGTGCCTTCACAGATGTGTAAGTTACCCGTGCCTTGGGCACTAATACACCCCCATACCATCACAGATGCTGGCTTTGGAACTTTGCGCCTATAACAAACCGGATGGTTATTTTCTTCTTTGTTCCGGAGGACACGACTTCCACAGTTTCCAAAAACAATTTGAAATGTAGACTTGTCACCCCACAGCTTTTAATCATTAGTATTTAATCTTTGCATTAGTCCATCTTAGATAAGCTCGTGCCCAGCAAAGCTGGTGGCTTTTCTGGGTGTTGTTGATAAAGGGCTTTCGCTTTGCATAGTAGAGATTTAACTTGCACTAACAGATGGCGCGACCAAATGTAGTTACTGACAGTGGTATTCTGAAGTGTTCCTGAGCCCATGTGGTGATATCCTTTACACACTGGTGTCGCTTTTTGATGCAGTACCGCCTGAGGTATCGAAGGTCACAGGCATTTCCGCTTACATGCAGTGATTTCTCCAGAGTATCTGAACCTTTTGATGATATTACGGACCATAGATGGTGAAATCCCTAAATTCCTTGCAATAGCTGGTTGAGAAATGTTGTTCTTAAACTGTTGGACAATTTTCTCGGGCATTTGTTCACAAAGTGGTGACCCTCGCCCCATCCTTGTTTGTGAATCATGGCACTCACTTGTTCCCAATTAGCCTGTTCACCTGTGGGGTGTTCTAAATAAGTGTTTGATGAGCATTCCTCAACTTTCCCTGTCTTTTTTGCCACTTGTGCCAGCTTTTTTGAAACACGTTGCAGGCGTCAAATTCCAAATGAGCTAATATTTGCAAAAAATAAAGTTTTCCTGTTCAAATGTTAAGTATCTTGTATTTGCAGTCTATTCAATTGAATATACGTTGAAAAGGATTTGCAAATCATTGTATTGTGGTTTTATTTACAATTTACACAACGTGCCAACTTCACTGGTTTTGGGTTTTGACAAAACCCAAAACCGTTTTGTACAACCGACAAGAGCATGAAAAGAAAAAACAACATAAGAAATAGAAAAAATAAAGGCTTCCAATGTAAAGGTGGTCATAATTGCAATATAGTTTGTCATTTAATAACTGATATTATCATTATAATACATTTCCTTCCATCCATCCATTTTCTACCGCTTGTCCCTTTCGGGGGTTGCGGGGGGTGCTGGAGCCTCATTAATTTATATTTGTGTCATATAGAAAGGTTGCACTTATGTAATTTGTACCGTCTGGTAGTTATTGCACGGTATACCAATAAATGTTTTTCCATTTGATTCTTATTCATAATTCATGGTTTTGGTATCCACAGTGTTGCATTTGTTAACGCCTGGAGCGTTGGACATTGTAAATATTTTAATGTTTTTATTGAAACAAAAATAATAAAGCATACATACAATGATACAGATTGAATTATAATAGCTTGAAAAAATATAAAAAAATATAAATGTTTTACATTTCAAATGAGTAAGAACTGTTTTACTTAGGTCAGTATGTATGTTGTGGCTGGAGGCGGTACTCCTTGAAGGCACCACCACCAGTACCAAGCTGGGGCTGGGCTACAGCAGCATTCAGCCGGCGAGGAGAGGTGACAGTCGGCTTGTGGAGGTACGTTCTATTCACCTTCACCGAGTGGTACCGACGTGACGGCGTGGCCACGGAGACACGGCGGCTGTGTGGTCTTCTTTTCACCTGATGTTTCCCTCTTAACGGGTGAGTTATTTCCCACTACTGACTGACGTCGCTTGTCGCCGGGGAGCTGAGCACCCCTCCCGGCTAGCGATCACCCCGCCCGGCTAGCGAGCGGAGGATGCTGCCGCCCCTCTTTCCTCTCGGCCTGACTTGTGTTCCGCTAGCCGAGTTCTCCCTCTTCACTGCCGCCTGGTAAATTAGCCAGCTTGGTTTCAGCCACTAATGCTAACTATTCGCTGCCTTTGCTGTAATCCGAGGGCGCCAGCAGGCATGTAATGCTAACAAGTAGCTTAATAGGGTTAAGTGTCATTGGCTAACTGCTGCATGCTAGCCTAGCATCCTTGTCGTATTTCTATTATTACAACATTATTGTTATATTTCTGAATTCATGCTTCTTTTTGTCTTTCTTTTTCATTCAAAGACTCTCTATACCTAAATGCCATTGTCGTTAATGGTTTTTCGTTGTCATACACCTGACTCTGTACCTCCATTATCTATGGCGTGTTTTGAACACAATTAATAGCAAGTTTGGGTGCAACTAAAACCTTATTTAGTTACAAAATATTAGTAGCACCACTGTAAACAAAATAAAATGTTTGCCTCTTAAAGGCAATTAATGATGAAGCTCATCTATTTAATTGTTTGGCATAGATACAAAACCCAAAACCAGTGAAGTTGGCACCGTTGTGTAAATGGTAAATAAAACAGAATACAATGATTTGCAAATCCTTTTCAACTTATATTCAATTGAATAGACTGCAAAGACAAGATATTTTACATTCGAACTGAGAAACTTCATTTTTGTTTGTAAATAATCATTAACTTAGAATTTAATGGCAGCAACACATTGCAAAACAGTTGTCACAGGGGCATTTTTATCACTGTGTTACATGGCATTTCCTTTTAACAACACTCAGTAAATGTTTTGGAACTGAGGAGACACATTATTGAAGTGGAATTATTTCCCATTCTTGCTTCATGTACAGCTTAAGTTGTTCAACAGTCCGAGGTCTCGGCTGTGGTATTTTAGGCATCATATTGCACCACACATTTTCAATGGGAGACAGGTCTGAACTACAGGCAGGCCAGTCTAGTACTGCCTGTACTAGACTCTAGTACTAGACTTTAGTACTCTAGTACTGCGCACTCTTTTACTACGAAGCCACGCTGTTGTAACATGTGGCTTGGCATTGTCTTGCTGAAATAAGCAGGGGCGTCCATGATAACATTGCTTGGATGGCAACATATGTTGCTCCAAAACCTGTATATACCTTTCAGCATTAATGGTGCCTTCAGAGATGTGTAAATTACCCATGCCTTGGGCACTAATACACCCCCATACCATCACAGATGCTGGCTTTTGAACTTTGCGCCTATAACAATCCGGATGGTTATTTTCCTCTTTAGTCCGTAGGACACAATGTCCACGGTTTCCAAAAACTATTTGAAATGTGGACTCGTCAGATCACAGGACACTTTTCCACTTTGCATCAGCCCATGAGCTCGGGCCCAGCGAAGCCGGCTGCGTTTCTGGGTGTAGTTGATAAATGGCTTTGGCTTTGCATAGTAGAGTTTTAACTTGCACTTACAGATGTAGTGACAAACTCTAGTTACTGACAGTGGTTTTCTGAAGTGTTCCTGAGCCCATGTGGTGATATCCTTTACACACTGATGTCGTTTTTTGATGCAGTATCCCCTGAGGGATCCAAGGTCCGTAATATCATCGCTTACGTGCAGTGATTTCTCCAGATTCTCTGAACCCATCCATCCTTCCATTTTCTACCGATAGTCCCTTACGGGGTCGCGGGGGCTGCTGGAGCCTATCTCAGCTGCATTTGGCCGGTAGGCGGTGTACACCCTGGACAAGTCACCACCTCAACACAGCGCCAACACAGATAGACAGACAACATTCACACTCACATTCACACACTAGAGCCAATTTAGTGTTGCCAATCAACCTATCCCCAGGTGCATGTCTTTGGAGGTGGGAGGAAGCCGGAGTAGCCGGAGAAAACCCAGTCAGTCACATGGATAACATGCAAACTCCACACAGAAAGATCCAGAGCCCGGGATTGAACTCAGGACCTTCGTATTGTGAGGCACACGTACTAACGCCTGTTCCACCGTGCTGTGATTCTCTGAACCTTTTGATGATATTATGGACCGTAGATGGTGAAATCCCTGAATTCCTTGCAATAGCTCGTTGAGAAATGTTGTTCTTAAACTGTTGGACAATTTGCTCACGCATTTGTTCACAAAGTGGTGACCCTCGCCCCGTCCTTGTTTGTGAATGACTAAGCACTTCATGGTTGCTACTTTTATACCCAATCATGGCACCCACCTGTTCCCAATTAGACTGTTCACCTGTGGGATGTTCCAAATAAGTGTTTGATGAGCATTCCTCAACTTTCTCAGTCTTTTTTGACACTTGTGCCAGCTTTTTTGAAACATGTTGCAGGCATCAAATTCCAAACGAGCTAATATTTGCAAAAAATAACAAAGTTTACTAGTTCCAACGTTAGGTATCTTGTCTTTGCAGTCTATTCAATTGAATATAAGTTGAAAAGTATTTGCAAATCATTGTATTCTCTTTTTATTTACCATTTACACAAAGTGCCAACTTCACTGGTTTTGGGGTTTGTAGTTATGACTTTTGCTAACCTTCCAAATTCCATGGTCAAAACATGTATTTCCTCTTCCATCAAATGGTTGTGCAACATGTTAGATGTTTATGTTATGTAATGAACACCAAATGACAACAGAAACGTAAGGCAGTGATTCTCAAACTGTGGTTCGCGTACAACTACTGGAACGCGGGCTTTATCCTTATTTAAATATTTTAATGACGTGACTTGAGCCGTTATCAAAGGTTCATCAGCTTTTAATGAAAGTTGTTACAATCGGACTACTGTGGGACGTACCGTATTTTTCGGACTATAAGGCGCACTTAAAATCCTTACATTTTCTCAAAACTCGATAGTGCGCCTTATAATCCGGTGCGCCTAATGTACAGAATAATTTTGGTTGTGCTTACCGACCTCGAAGCTATTTTATTTGGTACATGGTGAAATGATACGTGTGACCAGTAGATGGCAGTTTCACATAAGAGATACGTGTAGACTGCAATATGATGGTAGTAAACAACACCAAAATGTTATATGTTCAATTGGAAATATAGAACATTAATCAACAAAAATCCATCAAAATGTTTTAGTACGACTTTGGTAAGCTTTGAAGCCGCACCACTTGATGGATTGTAATGTGCTTCAACATAGGAGTATCATTATAGTGTGCATAAGGCTGTTTTATAAGGTTTATTTCACAATATTATGCAAAAGCAACTTGTCTTACCTTCTGGTACCTGCTGATCGGTATTTGGGATCTGCATAAGTCCTGTAAATTTGTGCGCGTCCGCCTTTGTAGTGCGTGGCGGCACCGTAGTCCATAAGCTTCTTCTTTTTCTCTTATCTTCTTGTTATGGGACATTCATCCTCTGCTGTTGCCATTTCTAATATAAAGTAGTGTAAAGTTCTTACTTATATATGTCAGTAAACTCGCCATGAAAGCGCTAAAACATACCGGTGTAGTGAGTTTACATTATTAACCCAAGGATCTTTAGTTATTAGAGAGTTCCAGTCAGAGGGTTTTTCACGGGACACATTTCCAGTGTTGTTGTTTCCGGATGAGCAGATGCTGCTCCGTTATTGATTGAAGTAAAGTCTGAATGTCATTAAAACAGTTAGCTCCATCTTTTGACACTTCTCCCACTCCCGTCCTTGCACGCGACACCGCTACAACAAAGATAACGGGGAGAAGGCGCTGTCAAAGGTGAGGCACGTAAATAAGACCGCCCACAAAACGGCGCATCCTGAAGCGACTGTCAGAAAGCGGCTTGAAGATTATCTGTAAAACATCATCTATGCAACATTTTGACCAAAGAACCACCATTACATGTTATATAGACCAGTGTTTTTCAACCTTTTTTGAGCCTAGGCACATTTTTTTCATTGAAGAAATCTGGAGGCCCACCACCAGCAGAAATCATTAAAAAATTTAACTCAGTAGTCGATATTGACAAGAAAAAGTCGTTCTCGCAAGTGTTGGATATGAATTTAAACCATAACCAACCATGCATCACTGTATCTCTTGTCTCAAAGTAGGTGTACTGTCATGACCTGTCACATCACGCCGTGACTTGTTTTGAGTTTTTTGGTGTTTTCCTGTGTGTAGTGTCTTAGTTCTTGTCCTGCGCTCCTATTTTGGTGGCTCTTCCTGTTTTGTTGGTATCTTCCTGTAGCAGTTTCATGTCTGCCTTTGAGCGCTATTCCCCGCACCTGCTTTGTTTTCGCAATCAAGACTATTTAAGTTGTGTGGACGCTATCCTTCTTTGTGTTGATTGTCATGTCATGTACGGATGTACTTTGTGGACGCCGTCTCTGCTCCACACGCTGTAAGTCTTTGCTGTTGTCCAGCATTCTGTTTTTGTTTACTTTGGAGCCAATTCAGTTTTAGTTTAGTTTTTGCATAGCCATCCCTAAGCTTCATTATCTTTTTTTAGGGGCACTGACCTTTTGTTTATTTTTGGTTTAAGCATTAGATAACTGTTTACCTGCACCCTGCCTCCCGCTGTCGCATCTACAAAGCAATTAGCTACCTGCTGCTACCTACTGATATGGAAGAGTATACACGGGTACTCTGCCGAGCTCTAGACCGCACAGACACTCAACAACGGCACATTATTGGCGGATTATAATTTCTGGTTTGCAAAAAAGATTTTTAATCCAAATAGGTGAAATTATATAATCTCCCACTGCACACCAGACTGTATCTCGCGGCACACTGTGGTTGAAAAACACTGATGTAGACCACAAGGAAGGGTTTTACATTTAGAAAAAAAAAAAAATAATATGACCCCTTTAATGCGCCCTATAATCCGGTGCGCCTACTGTATGAAAATATACCTTAATAGACCCGCTCATCGACAGTGCGCCTTATAATCCAGTGCGCCCTATGGTCCGGAAAATACGGTAGTCGACACCAAAATAAACAATTTAGACACAAACGGAACCGTCTTACTCTGTCATTTTTAACACTCAACACGCGTGAGAACCGAACCTTTTCCTAGCCACCAATCAACATGCAGAACACATGTAAACAATATTTTATGTGCAATTAATTTTATTTGAATAATTTTTAAGCGTTTTACTTTCCTATATTCAAACACAATGTTACTGTACAAACTGTGTGTAATGTTACATTGGCCAAAATACTAAATATACTCTCTTTGTTTTAATAAATACTTAGGCCTACTACGCTATTGTAGTTTGATGATGGTACTTAAACAGCAAAGTGTTTTCTGAGGTGGTACTGGGTGAAAAAAGTTTGAGAACCACTGCCTTATACCTGTCTCATTACGATGTGCCTGACCAGGCTAATACAAACTCACCATTTTTGGTTTGGTGTGGTTTTAACTTGTGATTAGTTCCAGGAGTTCTCGTCATGATTGTGTGGATTTATTTGTAGCCGGCCGCCACCATGACAGAGGAGGAAACTATCAACGTGAAGGAGGTGGAGATCATCAAGGTGATCTTGGACTTCCTCCACTCCAGGAAGTTGCACATCAGCATGCTGGCGCTGGAGAAGGAGAGTGGCGTCATCAACGGGCTTTACTCGGACGACATGCTCTTCCTCAGGTAGGTCCTTTTTATCCTGTCACACTTAGTGACTCTGCAGCTTCACACCAGTAGAGAACAAATTGGTGTGTTTTGTTTTAGACAACTGGTGCTTGATGGCCAGTGGGATGAAGTTTTGCAATTCATTCAGCCTCTGGAATGTATGGAGAAGTTTGACAAAAAGAGGTACGGGAACAATTTTTATTTATTAGTCAGTCAGTGAAAAATGGACTAATTCTCCCTACCAGGTTCCGTTATATCGTGCTGAAGCAGAAGTTTCTGGAAGCCCTGTGTGTGAATAACGCCATGTCTGCTGAGGATGAGCCACAGCACGTAAGTCAATGAAGATGATCTGTAAAACATAAACATGTAAACAAACATCATCTATGCAACATTTTGATCAAAGAACTACCATTACATGTTATGTAGTCCACAAGGAAGTGTTTTACATTTAGAAAAAAATTATAATAATATGACCCCTTTAATGTGCCTTATAATCTGGTGCGCCTTTTGTATGAAATTAGACCTGAATAGACCCGCTCATCGGCAGTGCACTTTATAATCCGGTGCGCCCTATGGTCCGGAAAATACGGTAGTCGACACCAAAATAAACAATTTAGAAACAAACGGAACAGTCTTCCTCCGTCATTTTTAACACTCAACACGTGTGGGACCCTAACCTTTTCCTATCTGCCGAGCCAATCAACATGCAGAACACATGTAAACAATATTTTATGTGCAATTAATTTTATTTGATTACAGTGCAGAATATGACCTTTGTGAATTCTCTGCTATATTTAAATAAGATCATGTCAAGTGAATTGCTTCTCACTTTAGAAATGATGCCATAGTGTACAAAAAGCAATACAGAATGCACATTTTTTATATAATTTTCTTTATTCCGGTTTTCAGCTATTTTTCAACTATCTACAGCAGGGGTGCCCATTACGTCGATCGTGAGCAAGCGGTCGATGGTGGACGGTGTGTCAGTCGATCGCCAGCCAGGCATTAAAAAAATAGACCTAAAAATTAGCGATCATCAATCTTCACTAAGACGTCACTTGATTGACATTCACGGCACCCGTGGGTCTTGTGAGATGACGCTGGCTGCTGCAAAATCATTATTTAGAAAAAATAGCCGACAGGAAGGCGAGAAACACTTTTTATTTCAACAGACACTGTACCTGCTGTCAAAACTCTAAAGACCAACTGCACAGTTCCTGTCTTCACAATAAAAGCGCTGCTTCATCCTGCCTGCGCTAACAAAATAAGAGTCTCAGAAATCTGGCGTGCACAAGCTAGCAAGCTACAGAGTTTGCAGCCCATGTATTTCTTGTAAAGTGTATAAAAAGGAGTATGGAAGCTGGACAAATAAGATGGCAAAAACCAACCACTTTCATGTGGCATTGGACAGAAAGGAGGAGTTTTTTCTCCTCCATTTGAACATGTGGAAGTTATCATCACTACTGTCTGATTCCAATCAATGCAAGTCATCAAAATCAGATAATACACCAATTTATATTCTTGTCTTCATGAAAGAAAGGAATCTATATGTGTTAAACATGCTTGTATTATCAATAAACTCCTTTAACTTGTTAACAAAAACGTCACTTTCATAAATAAATGAATATAAATTATATATATATGAATGAGGTAGATCTCTTCGACTTGGTCAACTGAAAAGTAGCTCGCCTGCAGAAAAAGTGTGGGCACCACTGGTTTACAATAATTGTTAATACATTTTTACATCAATAAATTGTTCAGACAGTATTGTCAGAAATAGTCATACATTAAAACAATAGCAATATGTTTACATAAGTCATAATATCCCTGTTTTACTACGAAACATTATTCAAAGATTCTCCACCAAAAAAAAAAAGAGTTCCTTACGCTAAAGCGCCAGAAAAAAACTCCACTCACCAAGTTTTCGTTTGATACCATCACACGTCACGGCATTATTGTGAAGACTTTGAAACCGAAATCTTGCGGTATCAGCCCTTTCATACACTATTTTGTGTGCCTTTTCTTGTATGAAGTGGATGTATTTTTTAAAGTGTTTTGCATGTTTTCCAGTTGGAGTTCACCATGCAGGAGGCGGTCAAGTGTCTGCACGCCTTGGAGGAGTTCTGCCCCTCAAAGGACGACTACAGCAAACTGTGTCTGCTGCTCACCTTGCCTCGTCTCACAAACCACGCAGAGTTCAAGGCAAGCGCTTGCACGCTTGACGCCACTTAGCACTGCATGGTCGCTGTGAGTCGCTTGTGACTTCTCTCTCCGTGTCGTGTCAGGACTGGAACCCGAGCACGGCCAGGGTGCAGTGTTTTGAGGAAGCCTGCACCATGGTGGCAGAGTTTATCCCCGCCGACCGGAAGCTGAGCGAGGCCGGATTCAAAGCAAGCGGGGATCGCCTCTTTCAGCTGCTTCTCAAGGGAGTCCTCTACGAGTGCTGTGTGGAGTTCTGCCAGGTCGGGTCGCTTCAAACCAAGTTCTGTCAGGAAAGGTGCTGGATGGTTTCTTGTTTTGTGCGCAGAGCAAGGCAACGGGGGAGGAGATCACGGAGAGCGAGGTTCTGCTGGGTGTTGACATGCTGTGTGGTAACGGCTGCGACGACGTAGACTTGTCCCTTCTGTCGTGGATGCAGAACTTGGGCCACAGCGTCTTCTCCTGCGCATTTGAACAGAAGCAGCTCAACATCCACGTGGACCGCATAGTTAAACCTGCAAAAACTGGCTACGCCGATCTGCTCACGCCGCTCATCAGCAAACTGTCTCCCTACGCATCCTCCCCGATGCGCCGGCCCCAGTCGGCCGACACTTACATGTCACGCTCTTTGAACCCGGCGCTGGACGGGTTGTCCTACGGGCTGTCCAGCCAGGATAAACGAGCAAGCGGCGGGGAGGTGGCACCGGGTAAAGGTGTCTCTCCTATGTCTCACTCTTTTGCCAACTTCCACTACCCAGGGGCCGGTGGACAGAGCCTGAGCAGGAGCCTCATGATGGAGAGCTCAGACTGCCACAGCATCTTTGAGGAATCGCCTGAAACGTGGGTTCAAAGCACTCCTCTTCCCATTTTCAGCTGTCAGATCTCTTTTACTATTTATTGGTTTTGTGCTTGAAGGTCCAGGACGGAGACGCCTGTGGACAAAATGTTGAATTCTGGTGAAGCTCAGATTTCGCGTCCCGCCTCAGCTCCTGGGGAGGATGCACCTTCAGCTGACTCTGCTGAAAGGAACGAGGTACCAAAACTTTGGCTTGCCACATTGACCCAAATATAAGACCATAATTATTCCCCTCAAAAATATGTCTGAAAAAGACACATAAATATAGATCTTTGTACATAACCCAAAACCAGTGAAGTTGGCACGTTGTGTAAATGGTATATAAAAACAGAATACAATGATTTGCAAATCCTTTTCAATTTATATTCAATGGAATACGCTGCAAAGACAAAATATTTAATGTTCGAACTGAGAAACAAAATTTTTTTGGCAAATGATCATTAACTTAGAATTTAATGGCAGCAACACAGTGCAAAACAGTTGGCACAGGGGCATTTTTACCACTGTGTTACATGGCCTTTCCTTTTAACAACACTCATTAAACGTTTGGGAACTGAGGAGACACATTTTTTAAGCTTTTCAGGTGGAATTCTTTTCCATTCTTGCTTGGTGTACAGCTTAAGTTGTTCAACAGTCCGGGGTCTCCGTTGTGGTATTTGACGCTTCATAATGCGCCACACATTTTCAATGGGAGACAGGTCTGGACTACAGGCAGGCCAGTCTAGTACCCGCACTCTTTTACTACGAAGTCACGCTGTTGTAACACGTGCAGAATGTGGCTTGGCATTGCTGAAATAAGCAGGGGCGTCCATGAAAAAGACGTTGCTTGGATGGCAACATATGTTGCTCCAAAACCTGTATGTACCTTTCAGCATTAATGGTGCCTTCACAGATTTGTAAGTTACCCATGCCTTGGGCACTAATACACCCCCATACCATCACAGATGCTGGCTTTTGAACTTTGCGCCTATAACAGTCCAGATGGTTCTCTTCCTCTTTGGTCCGAAGGACACAGCATCCACAGTTTCCAATTTGAAATGTGGACTCGTCACACAACGTTAACACAACGTGCCAACTTCACTGGTTTTGGGTTTTGTAGATTATCCACAAAACCAACAAATGATGTCCATTGAATTCTCTCTGAGTGATTCAGAGCTTTTATTCTCATCAATCACACACACCCGTGACCTGGAGACATGCTAAAAAAATATTGCTCAAAGGTTGGGCAGTTTATGATAATTTAATTTTTAGGTAAGATACCAGTTGTTTTTTACTGATTTTGAAAAGATGGCTACGGTTGTCTTAAAAATATTTGTCCAAAAACAAGTGTTGAAAATATTCAGAGTTGTCTGATATTCGGGTCTGTACAATTGTTGGACCTACAGCTGCAGTGTTGTCTTGTCCTCACTGTGTTGCCTGCAGTGACAACCTAAATATAGACGGCGGTTAATCACAGTGTGAGTCATCTTCCCACGGTGACTACAGCTTTAAACGCTCGCTGTCTCTCTATTTTATTGAGGATGTCATGCGGGGCTTTTCTTTACGTGTATTTTTTTTAAAAATTGTTTCTCATAAATGCATAATATTTTTGGATTAAGCCCCCATAATAATCGAGTGTATTTCCTTCCTTTGAGGTAAGTTTTTTAAAATTTATTTTAAGGAACCAGCATTGTTCAGTGCATTTGTTGTTGTCGACTTCCTGTACTATGTGGCACTTTTCAGGTGCCACTGTTGCTTTTCATGGCCAAAACCAAGTACTACGAGATACCATTTTTAGTACCTCATCAGCTAGAATCCCAAGCGAAGATGAAGCGATACCATATGGTTGTTGTAAACCACTACTAGTCTCTCATTAGTCCAGTAACTTTGGAGGATACTTACATTAGAATGATAAAACTAAACACATGTTAATGTAAATGTTAGCTTACCCTGTTGTTGTGCCTTATTATACAAAACCCAAAACCAGTGAAGTTGGCATGTTGTGTAAATGGTAAATAAAAACAGAATACAATCATTGGCAAATCCTCTTCAACTTATATTCAATTGATTAGACTGCAAAGACAAGACATTTAATGTTCGAACTGAGAAACTTAACTTAGAATTTAATGGCAGCAACACAGTGCAAAAAAGTTGGCACAGGGGCATTTTTACCACTGTGTTACATGGCCTTTCCTTTTAACAACACTCTGTAAACGTTTGGGAACTGAGGAGACACATTTTTGAAGCTTTTCAGGTGGAATTCTTTCCCATTCTTGCTTGATGTACTTAAGTTGTTCAACAGTGCAGGCTTTCCGATGTGGTATTTTAGGCTTCTTATTGCGCCACACAATTTCAATGGGAGACAGGTCTGGACTACAGGCAGGCCAGTCTAGTACCCGCAGTCTTTTACTACGAAGCCACGCTGTTGTAACACGTGCAGAATGTGGCTTGGCATTGTCTTGCTGAAATAAGCAGGGGCGTCCATGAAAAAGACGTTGCTTGGATGGCAACATATGTTGCTCCAAAACCCGTATGTACCTTTCAGCATTAATGGTGCCTTCACAGATGTGTGAGTTACCCATGCCTTGGGAATTAATACACCCTCATATCATCACAGATGCTAGCTTTTGAACTTTCCACCTATAACAGTCCGGATGGTTCTTTTCCACTTTGGTCCGGAGGACACGACGTCCACAGTTTCCAAAAACAATTTGAAATGTAGACTTGTCAGACCACAGAACATTTTTCCACTTTGCATCAGTCCATCTTAGATGAGCTCGGGCCAAGCGAAGCCGGCGGCGTTTCTGGGTGTTGTTGATAAATGGCTTTGGTTTTGCATAGTAGAGTTTTAACTTGCACTTACAGATGTAGTGACCAACTGTAGTTATTGACAGTGGTTTTCTGAAGTGTTCCTAAGCCCATGTGGTGATATCCTTTACACACTGATGTCGCTTTTTGATGCAGTATCGCCTGAGGGATCGAAGGTCACGGCATTCAGTGTGGTCTTAGGCCTTGCAGGGATTTCTCCAGATTTTCTGAACCTTTTGATGATATTACAGACCGTAGATGGTCAAATCCCAAAATTATTTGCAATAGTTTGTTGAGAAATGTTGTTCTTAAACTGTTAAACAATTTGCTCACGAATTTGTTCACAAAGTGGTGACCCTCGCCCCGTCCTTGTTTGTGAATGACTGAGCATTTCATGGAAGCTGCTTTTATACCCAATCATTTTGAAACATGTTGCAGGCATCAAATTCCAATTGAGCAAATATTTGCAAAAATAACAAAGTTTACCAGTTCGAACATTAAGTATCTTGTTTTTGCAGTCTATTCAATTGAATTTAGGTTGAAAATGTTTTGCAAATCATTGTATTCTGTTTTTATTTACCGTTTACACAACGTGCAAACTTCACTGGTTTTGGGGTTTGTACACTTTGCTCCCCTTCAATAAAATGTGTCCACTTGCTATCCCGCATTCCTCTCCATTGTCACAGTATTGTAATACTATTTGATATGGAAAACAACCACCCTAAACAGGGAATTTACCCCTCCCCTGGCCTGCTGCCCTGCACTCACACTGGTCTGCAATCTGCATGCATTCAGACATTTGTGTGCCATTACTTCATTACACAATTTTGTAATATTGCAAATGCAGCAAAGCATGTTGCAGTGCATATTGAGAGATATTACTGACATTATGTTTCCTGTAAACACAATATTAACCCAGGATCTGCGTCAGTGTGCATTTTCTGGGTTTAGGGTGCAGTAGAGTGCAAAGTTGATGCTTAGCTCCCCCTGTCCCCTGCTGTCACCCTGGAGACAAACCGAGGAGCCCTATGGGACATTGTGTGATCATCAGGCCCCCTCCCAACCACCTGCACCAAACCCAGCCTCTTGTTCTAGCCCATTCCAAAGCTGGCAGAGGGCCACATGCTCTCCTTTTTTTCCCCAAGCTGAAGACAGACAGGAACAGTTTGCCTGTCCTCAGAAGTCTATTAACAGATTTATTTGTAGACAAACAAAAATAGGTTAATAGTATGTTTCATTTATTAAAGCGTCCACTTTCTACAATGTTTTGTTGTGCATGTGTGAGGAATTTCTGTGTCCATTCATCTAGAACAGAAACACGTTTTAGCTCAGGGGCCAAATTGAGGAACATCTATTCTCAAGTGGGCCTGACTGGTAAAATCATGGAATAATAACTTAAAAATAAATACAACTTCAGTTTGTTTTACTTTGATCAAAAATAAAACAATCACATTCTGAAAATGTAAATATTACAAATAATCCTCTTGACAAAACACTTGAAGTTAGTTGAAAATTCTGAGGAAAAATTGGTGCTGTTTCAAAAACCCAACAATGGACATAATGAATTTAGACTTAATCTTAATGTATCTACAAAGCCATTAAACTTTTAAGTCACAGCCTATCTGAGAGTGAACAAAATACAAAATTGATAATAAATAGTAAAAACTCTTCCAGGTATGAAGTACCTCATTTGTCAATTCCACATATTAATCCTGTGCTAACCCAATAAAGCATACAAACGGAGGTAGAAACTATTCAAGAGGGTTGAATTACACTTGGCGTCCACTTTCCTCATTTTTGACAGAGACGTTTTGAGTTAATGAGGGTGCCAAAGCACGTTATCTTTGAAGCAGAAAACTTAAACAAGCAGCTTTTAAGTTTAATTTATGTCGAGGTGGAGGAGCCTCAGCCAGTCTTTACTGTGTACATCTTGCTTGGCACACTTGCCTAACAGAATTGCTATTGCGACATCCAGTGGACACATTCAGAACAGCAGTTTCTTTCATGAAAAATTGCAGCTAATTTTTATACTTGACAAACTTATCTCGCGGGACCGGATTAAACATGTAGGGCTGTACGTTTGACACTCCTAATCAAAAAGCACATTTGTGAGGTCAGAGGTAGCTTATGTTTTTTTCTTACCTGAGAGAACCGAGGCGGAGCTTGGATTATCCCTACACAATGTAGCCTTTGAATCATGTTCGACAAGGGTTGCAGCAGCCTTCCTCACATGTGAACACGCTTTTGTGCTCCATTAAGTCTTATAAGCATTAAGACCATTTATTCCTGTGTCATTTATAAAGCATGAATGTTATGTTTCTACCTGCAGCTGTGGGACTCCACGGAGAAGTACGAGGAGTATTATCGTCAGCGCCTGCGTGTGCAGCAGCACCTGGAGCAGAAGCAGCAGCAGAGGCAGATGTATAAGCAGATGCTGCTGGAGGGAGGAGTGCAGCAGGAGCCACCGCCCGATGACATGCAACACAGCCTCACAGAGAAGTTCCTCAACAAGTAAGAAGAACACTGACAGTTGATGAGCATCCGTCGAACGAGAGCAGGGACACGTTTTTGTCCCATGTGGCTTCCCCCGCAAAAACACACACCTCCCCCGGTGGACAGTCCACCATCTGTGCAAACCAACAGACTGACGGCTACACTCATTGACATATTGAACATTTCCCCAGAGAATACATGTATTATTCACATGGTGCGCTGTTTCTCATTCAGTTCACTTGTATTCATGTGTCGACAAAGCACTACAATATTAAGGCACTTTTCATTCAATTCAGGCCAAGCACCACATATTAGTACTAAAAACACCAAATAATCCACAAAGTCAGCAGTAGGCCTGCTTATACACAAGTACACCTAAAGCATCGTTTTGTCGCCGCCTTGCACAATAGGAAAAACAGAATAACTTAGAATAAGCCTCAGTAAAGGAAAAGTTTTTTAAATTTATTTTTATTTAGCCTTTATTTAACCAGGTAAAATCCCATTGAGATCAGAGATCTCTTTTCCAAGGGAGACCTGGCCAAGAGGGCAGCAGCAAGGTTATATTAAAAACTGTAAACAAAACATCAAATTTACAACATTAAAGCTTGCTCACATAATACATGTGCATACAGACAAGGTAGACTGCAGTCCTTTCAAGTTGTTGTAATTGTACAATGAAGTAATGACATAAGGCAGAGGTGTCACATCGCAGTTATGTTTGGCCCCAGAGGGCAGCTTCTAACAGTGAATACTATTATTACACAATTTTTTAATGCGTTTTATAAGTACATTTTCTAAAAACTTAAATGTAAAAAAAATATGGTAAGTTGCAATAATTTCACCTCAAAATTTAGTGTATATTACTGTAAATGGAAAAACAGTACTGCTGTTTTTATGGTTTAAAAAAAGGCAGCTCAGTTTCCAGAATTTTTCTGTAAGATTTGTTTTTTTTACTGTAAATAAAAAAAATTGGCACCAATTTTGGTGTATTATTGTAAATGCCAAAACAGCACCACAGTTACAATTACAGTAAAACAATTACTGTTTTTTTTTCATTTAGAGAAAAATGCTGTAAAAATCACAGTAAATTTCACAATGTTACCATGAAATCTATTGCTACTTTTACATTACACAATTTGATGGATAACTTGCTTTGAAATCATTACTATTAGTATTTATTTCTATTTAAAAATGGTTTGAATGTTTGATAATATATTTTTGCATAATTAGACAATATTTAAGTTAACATAATTTGCGGTTACATGGAGTACATATATTTTTTTTCTCCCAAAATAGAAAGAAAAAATACATTTAGTAAGAAAAGTTACAGTACTTTATTGATACATATTATTTCTAGACTTTTGAGAGCCAAGGAAAATGAAGTGGCGGGCCACATGTGGCCCCTGGGCCTTGAGTTTGACACATGTGGCATAAGGAAACATAGTTAAGCACAGTGGATGCGGGCCTGTGGGAGAACTGTGGAGGTAATGGTGCGTAAGTATGGTACAATAGAGCTAATCCAGTGTGAGTGCATGCTTAAAGGCCTACTGAAATGTAATGTTTTTATTTAAACGGGGATAGCAGATCCATTCTATGTGTCATACTTGATCATTTCGCAATATTGCCATATTTTTGCTGAAAGGATTTAGTATAGAACGACGACGATAAAGTTCGCAACTTTTGGTCTCTGATAAAAAAAAAGCCTTGCCCCTACCGGAAGTAGTGTGACGTAGTCAGTTGATCGCCTCCTCATATCTTTTTTCGCTCTGACCGTAACTTAGGTACAAGCTGGCTCATTGGATTCCACACTCTCTCCTTTTTCTATTGTGGATCACGAATTTGTATTTTAAACCACCTCGGATACTATATGCTCTTGAAAATGAGAGTCGAGAACGCGGAATGGACATTCACAGTGACTTTTATCTCCACGACAATATATCGACGAAACACTAGCTACGGAGCTAACGTGATAGCATCGTGCTTAACTGCATATAGAAACAAAATAAATAAATCCCTGACTGGAAGGATAGACAGAAGATCAACAATACTATTAAACCATGAACATGTAAACACACGGTTAATGCTTTCCAGCTTGGCGAAGCTTAAAAATGCTGTTGCTAACGACGCCATTGAAGCTAACTTAGTATAACGGGACCTCACAGAGCTATGATAAAAACATTAGCGCTCCACCTACGCCAGCCAGCCCTCATCTGCTCATCAACACCCGTGCTCACCTGCGTTCCAGCGATCGACGGAAGGACGAAGGACTTCACCACGATCATCCGTGCGGTCGGTGGCTAGCGTCGGCTAGCGCGTCTGCTATCCGAGTCAAAGTCTTCCTGGTTGTGTTGCTGTAGTCCGCCGCTAATACATAGATCCCACCTACAACTTTCTTCTTTGCAGTCTTCATTGTTCATTAAACAAATTGCAAAAGATTCACCAACACAGATGTCCAGAATACTGTGGAATTATGAGATGAAAACAGAGCTGTTTTGTATTGGATTCAATGGGGTACCGATACTTCTGTTTCACTGGCTACGTCACGCGCATACGTCATCATCCAAAGGTGTTTTCAACCGGAAGTTTAGCGGGAAATTTAAAATTGCACTTTATAAGTTAACCCAGCCGTATTGGCATGTGTTGCAATGTTAAGATTTCATCATTGATATATAAACTATCAGACTGCGTGGTCGGTAGTAGTGGGTTTCAGTAGGCCTTTAATTAACCTTTTATCCTTGGCTCCTTAAGTGTATTTACCCACCCTAATAACAGCACACGATCCTCATCAGCCATATGGCGTCATTATTAGAAAGAGTATCAGTATCGTGTGATATGTGTCCCCAGGTCCATCCAGAAGCTGGAGGAACTAAACTTGGGCAGGGAGAGTTTAGGAGACGAGGTCAAGTCTTTGGCCGAGCAGTGTAACGGCAACCCGCCTTCTTCAGAGTGCAACAACAACCCTCCATCCTCCACCCCGGAGCACGACAGGAGCCAAAGGAGCAACGTGCTCAGCAGCACACCACAACAGCAAGCAGTGGGAGGCCGTATAGTCCCAGCCCCGAGTGAATCCCCCGTCATCTCACTGAGGTCGGTGTCATGCCTTGGTTCTGGGCACAGGGTTCGAAGCCAAACTCAATTGAAACACTTTCTGTTTTATGTCTTCGACAGTGGGCAGAATCACAAGGCTGGTTCACACGGTGACTCCCCAGGATCAATGTCTCGCAGTAAAGAGGTGTGTTGAGACTAATAGTCCACAATGTACTGAAGAATAGAAGTAGTTTTATTCCATAGCCATTATGTTTTTCTTTTAAACATTGTGGTAAGAAAACTGTGTGGGTCAATCCTGAGTTAGCTCTCATATTTGCTGTAAGCAAGAGATGCATTCTTTTAAACCAGTCCTTCTCAAATAGTGGGGTAAAGAAATTATAATATTTACAGTCGCGGTTGGAGAGTGGGGGGCGTGAAATATTTTCTTGTTCTTTTGGGGGGGGCGTAACAAAAAATAATTGAGAAGCAGTGTCTTAAAAAGGCCAAACAACATAAACATAACATCAATGAAATGTCACATTAATACAAGCCAAGGTTTTATAAAGATGACCAGTGATGTTGTGACAGCTCGGCATGAAGGAACTTGGGAGGCACTTTATTGACACCCAACTTTGTCTACAGACCACACATTCCGGCCTTCACAATAAAAGCGCTACACAGTACATTCAGGCTGACTGCACTAAACAAAATAAGGGTCTCAGAAAAGTAGCTTACATTACTTTTAACTAATCATTATAAATGTAACGGTATTGTTTTAATTGACTTTTATCTTCATCCTCATGCAAATGATTGATTTGGGAGACATGAGGTGTTGTGTTTTCTAAATGAGTTTTAAAATAGTGTCCCACCTTAAAGGGGAACTGCACTTATTGGGGGATTTTGCCTCTTGTTCCGAATCACTATGAAAGACATGACGACAGATGTATTTTTTAAAATGCATTCTAAATATTAAATAAATGCTATCAAAAGTCCGCTTACAATGGAGACTATTCAATTCTGCCTATAGAACCCCTTAAAAAACATCCAAACACCTCTATTAGGGTTTTATATACATGATGTAAGTATATATGCAATGTAGTAATGGGTACATTTATAACATTTAATATTTACATATTTTGATCATTTTGAAGCATACACGGCGCATTTCAAAAACGCATCACGACAATTGCTTTTCTTTTTTTCTTCATCACTGATATCTCTGCTCATTGCAGACCTTATGAGACCCAACAAACATAATAAAACATCACTTACTGTACTAGGCCTGCTGTTATTAGGATGCCGACTGCTAGGATGTTCATATATTCTCATTTAGATGGAGAATGTCTCCTAATCCTAGCAAAGAAGCGGGGGGTGAAAAAGCGCTTTTCGTGTCATTCTTACCAGCTACAGCTCATATATGGCTGTCAAACTTGTCGGAGTACCTACTCAGATGTCTTCTGTCCAGGTGAGATACATGATTTATGATCTAGAATAAACTTACAGAGAGCAAGGAAGTGAAGAAGCAGCTGATAAGTCGATGGTGTAAACATAGGCACACACGAAAGTGATCACGGCGCCGCTCCAAATAGTTTGTCTGCATTAGTGTTTATAATAACAATATCACTAATACTTGATTAATATTCAAGTCACGAAAAATGTAGATACAGTATTGTTGGCGCTTTTTGATTGGTTATTTATATAATTTTATGGGCAGAAAAGTGGACCTCCCATTGGCTCTGCTGTAAGCGGACTTTTGTTTACGTTTATTTCATTTTTAGAAGTCATGAAAAAAAATCCATCCGTCATGTCTTTCATAATTATTGTGAACGGTAGGCGAAATTCCAATGAAGTGCAGTTCCCCTTTAGAATAAATCCTGTTAAGGTATTTTGCACATAACAGTTTTATTGTTTTATTGCTGTTGTGCTCAGTACTAAATTATGCTGCAACATTTATGAACTGTCACATTTAAAAAATATATATTATCGTACAACATACCAAGAGATTCCCAGTCCTACTTTTGTCCTCTGACAGGATGACAAGGAAAAAAGCTTATTTGTGCCAGTACACACTCTAGAGGACACTCAGGCCATCCGTGCGGTCGCCTTCCACCCCTCAGGGGCGCTCTACGCCGTTGGCTCAAACTCCAAAACGCTTCGAGTGTGCGCTTATCCAGAAACCCTGAACCCAAGGTAAGGGCACCAGACTGATGGGCCAGACTTGATAATTATTTCTCTCCTTTTTTATTCCTCTGCTCCTCTGTTTTGTCAGTGGTTCAAGTCCAGTGAAGCAGCCGGTGGTCCGCTTTAAAAGGAACAAACACCACAAAGGGTCCATCTACTGCGTGGCCTGGAGCCACTGTGGGCAGCTGCTGGCGACAGGATCCAACGACAAATATGTCAAAGTTCTTCCTTTTAGTGCGGAGACGTGCAACGCCACAGGTTAGCACCTTTTTAAAAGTTTGACTTAACTTTTAAACCCACAGTAACACACACAATGCTGTAAAGATAGTATTGAATGATAGCAATAACCCTCTACAGCACATGATGATATCTGTGTCTCCAAAAACACAACACATAATGCAGTTATGATCCGATATTGATATCTGTCGGATATCAGCTACGACGGTAGCTCGCAAGCCAAATACTAGAGTCCGTGAACATTGCTCCAAATTATGGATTTTGTGTTGATTTATTGTGCATACAAAAGTAAACATTGACATGTGACATGATAAAACAAGGCAGTAGCTACTGTAATATATGACAATATTCATTGTGATAAAACACAAGGTCCTGAGTAGTCCTGAGTTCAATCCCGGGCTCGGGATCTTTCTGTGTGGAGTTTGCATGTTCTGCCTGTGATTGCGTGGGTTCCCTCCGGGTACTCCGGCTTCCTCCCACCTCCAAAGACATGCACCTGGGGATAGGTTGATTGGCAACACTAAATTGGCCCTAGTGTGTGAATGTGAGTGTGAATGTTGTCTGTCTATCTGTGTTGGCCCTGCGATGAGGTGGCGACTTGTCCAGGGTGTACCCCGCCTTCCGCCCGAATGCAGCTGAGATAGGTTCCATCAACCCCCGTGACCCCAAAAGGGACAAGCGGTAGAAAATGGATGGATGGATATAAATGCTTCTATTGATGTTTCATGCTGGTGTGATGGTACTTTACAGTAAAACATAACCATGCAGTATCGATTTGACATTTGTATAAAGTGACTTGATTGACTATGTGGACAACTAACAATCGACAAATTAATATTATTTTCATAGAATGGGACAATCTATTGAAGTTCTAAACTTCCGCTTCCATGCCAGTGTTGTATTGATAAGAAAAAAGCTGCACAAATGTGTGTGTGGATGCAACTTCCCTCTGCTGGTTGTAGCCATGTACTGCACCTGCTGAGTACCGTACCAAAGTGTTTCTGGTGTGTCCCCACAGGCCCAGACTTGGAGTTCAGTATGCACGACGGCACCATCCGGGACTTGGCCTTCATGGAGGGTCCAGAAAGCGGCGGCGCCATCTTGATCAGTGCTGGTGCAGGAGATTGTAACATCTACACCACCGACTGTCAGCGAGGACAAGGCCTGCACGCCCTGAGTGGACACACAGGTGACTACACACACTTCTGATGTAAATATGTGTGACATGTGACCTTTACGTGTGCAGGTCACATCCTTTCTCTCTACACCTGGGGAGGATGGATGATAGCGTCGGGCTCCCAAGATAAGACGGTGCGCTTCTGGGACATCAGAGTGCCCAGCTGTGTGCGAGTGGTGGGCACCGCCTTCCACGGCTCCGGTACAATAACTCCTCTTCTTTCCTACGTGCACTAGGAAGGGGATTTGTTTGTTTTGGTTTACCTGACACATGAAACGTGACAAATTTGGGGGGTGCACTATCTTCCTTAGCCACTAGATGGCAGTAGAGTGTTGAATCTCCTAAGCGTGGTTGATTGTTTTAAATCACAACTCCCATCCGTCCCCCACAGGCAGTCCCGTCGCCTCGGTGGCAGTTGACCCGAGCGGGCGTCTCCTGTCGACAGGACAGGAGGACAGCGCCTGCATGCTGTACGACATCAGAGGCGGGCGCATCGTGCAGGTGTATCGGCCTCACAGCAGCGACGTGCGCTCAGTCAGGTTCTCGCCCGGTGCACATTACCTGCTCACGGGGTCCTACGACGCCAAGGTGGTGGTCACCAACCTGCAAGGTAAATCTTACTGGATGATGGTCACCTTCTCATTTCTACGGACCGCAAAAGTCCTCATCTGAACCTTTCATTTGTGGCCCTCAGTAGTGCCCCCGAAGGTTAAGAATCATTTGCTTGTTTTAGGTCCTAACATTGGTCGATATGATCAGATTAGATCAGATATCAAATTTGAAGCAGAATAAATAAACAAATAAAAATAAACAAATGCCATGAGTGGCTCTACACCTGACATGCACTGTAATGATACCAAGTACAATAGCATACTAGTCGATACTACTATGATTACATCGATATTTTTTATCGTCACAAAATCTTTAGACAGTTTGAGAATCGCTGGTCTGTACATCAACTTTCTCCTTTTAGAAGATTTATCAGTTCTTTGATGTCCAAACGAAACACAACGGTCAAGTTCGGCCTGCAGCAGACTTTTGTGTTTAAGTGCTGCCCCCTGCTGACAGAAATGTGTATAAGTGCTGCCCCCTGCTGACAAATGTGTATAAGTGCTGCCCCCTGCTGACAAATGTGTATAAGTGCCGCCCCCTGCTGACAGAAATGTCTAAATAATGTTGATCATGTGTTGTCCAAGGTGACCTGACCAAGCAGCTGCCTCTGACTGTGGTGGGCGAGCACGGTGACAAGGTGATCCAGTGTCGATGGCACACCGACGACCTCTCCTTCCTGTCATCCTCCGCCGACCGCACCGTCACACTGTGGACTCACAACCCATAAGTACACACACGCAACCCATAAGTACATGCACACACCCGTTTGAACACACAGCTGCTTCTGGATCTCACCCAAAACATGAAAAGCACATGTTGCACACTGCAACTGTTGTCACGGCAACAGGCACAAAACACTGGAGTGCTCATCACTGGGTCACACACATTATTAGACTCACACACACGCATACATTTTGAGACTCACACACACACACACACACACATTATTAGACACACACACACACATACATTTTGATGCTCACACACACACACACACACATACATTTTGAGACTCACACACGTCACAACAAGTTGCATGTGCGTTGAACAAACAGGACCGAGCTTTTTTTCGTCATCACGGTGCCTTTCTTCAAATTGTTTTAATGCCACATTCCATCTTGATGTTCCGCTTCCGCCGGCTGCTTTGGTTTGGGACTGGTGTTAAGTCCCTCTCTAAATCCACAACAGCCTTTCTAACTCCGCTGTTGCTTTGACGACGCGTTGCTCTTTCAAATGTTTCAAAAGTGAATAATCAGTGTTGTTTTCTCTTCTAAGCCATTGCAATCACAGATTGTGTTTAAAGGGAATGCAGTTTTTTTGCTGCTGTTCTAAAGTAAAACCAGTAGGGGGCAGTAGTTAAATTTGTATGCACAGGCAATGGAATTGTTCACATATTTATTTTACAGCCAGTATTTAATTTCTTGACATTTAATGCACTTTTTTTCAACTTAGTTTCATTTTTTAAAAAACATGTTTTAACAAATTACACCAAACTAATACATAAATTGTCCTATTTATTTATTTTTAGTTGTAATTGTACAGATTTTGAAATGCTGGTGGCTGATGTATCGACCTGATACTTTGGTTTTATTTAACTTAAGCTAACCGATGTTAAATAAAGTGTCTTTTAACCAGGCTGCCTTTTTGTTTTCTGTCCAAATGGGTCCAAAAAGCCAGTTAGTAGCAGTGAGGTATTTATTCAGTACAAAATAGTTACTGTATAAATTGTTAATATCATTCTTTACACAATATGTTGGACGTATTTTTTTATACCAAAGTATAAAATCCATGAAGAGCGAGGTGAAAAGGGACAAGAGTTAGACTCACAAGAGACATAAAAAGTGAAATGACACTCATGGAGTACAACAAGGTCCCTGATAGCTGAGAGTGCAAAGTCGTTGGTTCCACAAACAAACAAACATGATGATGTCACGTCTAAGTGCTTCGCTCTGCAGGCGCTGGCAACGTAACTCGCTGCTCGTCCATCCGTTTGGCCTGCGAGCGCATGATGAGGCTGAAGAAGTCCTCGTCCGGCACTGTGGGTCCTCGCGCTGGAGGAGGCGGAGGTGCGCAGCGCTGGTCGTCCAAACGGGAACCCTAACAGTGTCAGAGTGAGACATCCTGTTAGGGAAAGAATTAAACAAACTTTGACTTGTCCCACCTGACACTTGACCAGCATGTCGAAGAAGTCTTCATCAGGCTCCGTGTTGTCAGCGTTGGCCATCAGGTGGCTGAGCACCGCCTGGTTGCTGTTCTGGTTGAGTCTGAGGCCTGGGAGGCTCCCGCCTGCAGCTGAGGAATCCTCTAACCGCCGACTTTGGGCCCCTGACACGTTGGTGGACTCAGACACAGCTGCACGTCACACAAGGTGAGAGGAGTTCAATGCTGCTCTTGTTGACATGTGACATCATTATACAACACTATTATTGCCCATTTATTTCATGTGTGGACACCAGGAGGTTGTCCTAAATCCCTTTGGAATCTGATCTTTTCACATGTGACTGCAGTCTAAACGCAATGTGACCTGAATGTGACTTTTTCGTCAGCTTTATTTAAGACGACCAAAATTTCGGTGCATCGATTGTCAATATTGTACAAATAATATACTATATGTAATACATGAATATATATTGTGATTCTAAAGAAATAGCAATTGTTTAAGGACCGGAATTTGCTTACATGTGAGTTTAAAATAAATCTAGATGTATGTGTCTCCTCTGCTTATCAGCCATAAAAAGATTACAACACTCCCAAATATATTACACTATATACATACATTTATATTTTATATTACTTTACTTTCACCTCAAAAAACACTCATTTCTAAGGTGTTACGACTTATTTTATTTTGTAGTAGTAGTGACTTCCTTTGTTTTCACTTTATCGAAGTGCGCATGCAAGTGTCATCGAGGCCACATTGGTGCCACATTGAGGCCTGTGCGTGTTTACACTGGAGTCTGATAAACATCACATGTTACTTGCAGTGTACACAGCCAGCTGGAAAATAATCAGATTTGTGCCACTTTGGCCTGCAGTGTAAAAAATTGAGAATATCATGTTGGTTGTTAGAAACCATTCATCAGCAGGTGGCTGTTTCATGAAAAGCTCCACAGAAAACATTGCTTACTCCAAAGAAGGAAAAGGGAGACCGGGTGTATGTGCTTCTGTGTGTGAAGTCTTCATCTCTTGTTTAGCACTTCAAGTCGTGCTGCTTGCTGGATCTTCTTATCACTCAGCTTCTAAAACTTGCAGCTCAGACTTTATATGTATGTGTATATGTATACTCTGGCTCGAAAATATAAGGTTCTGGATCATCATTTGTCCCAAAGTAGTGGTTGTTGGCTCTCACAAAGTCTGCATTGATTACTAGTGCTCTTGTTGTTGAAGGGAAAAACAAACGTGATGCATCTGTGACAATAATACACCACCATATGCTTAAAATGATCAAAAAATGTAAATAAAACATGTTATTATGATGTTGCTACATTACATATATACTTACATTGTGTTAATCCAATTAGCTCCGTTGTTAGCTGACTTTTGCTAGCTTTTATTTAGGAGTTAGAATGCATAAAAAAGTGTGTTCTTGTCTCACATAAGAATTGTGAATCAAGCAAGAATCCAAAGAAAGTGCAGTTCCCCTTCAGTTAAATTGTGCGTGACTTAGTGGATTATTATGACTGCTTTTTATTTATTTGTATTCTGCAATGCGGTGTTTATCATCAAAAACTGGGGCATTCATCATATGACTCCAGCGTGTGTATGAGAAACAGCACAGTGTGATTTGACTGTGGATTATTTCAAGTCTTTCTGTATATTTCCACTATGCGGCCTGATGATTTTCATTAATAACTGGCAGAAGGAACACCCATCCATCCATCCATTTTCTACCGCTTGTCCCGTTCGGGGTTTGCGGGGGTTGCTGGAGCCTATCTCAGCAGCACATGGGCGGAAGGCGGGGTACACCCTGGACAAGTCGCCACCTCATCACAGGGCCAACACAGATAGACAGACAATATTCACACTCACATTCACACACTAGGGCCGATTTAGTGTTGCCAATCAACCTGTCTCCAGGTGCATGTCTTTGGAGGTAAGAGGAAGCTGGAGTACCCGGAGGGAACCCACACAGTCACGGGGAGAACATGCAAACTCCACACAGAAAGATCCTGAGCCCGGATTGAACTCAGGACCTTCGTATTGTGAGGCACATGCACTAACCCCTGTTCCACTGTGCTGCCCTCAGAAGGAACGCATATTCATGAAATGTGTCCTGCGTGAGAAAAGGGTACCATAAACTTTGACTTTGAGGATAATTTTGACTGTCTTCGTTTATTTGTATTATCCAAGATTGTCAATAACTGGTGGGAGGAGCACTGGGTGCGTTGTGAGTCCTGCATGAACCCGGATGACAAACTGCACTCTAGGTGTCAACAAGTGTGTGTACAAGACTCACATTTCCTGATGGCCCTGGGTGGAGACACTGGTCCTCCATGAAGAGATAACCTGCTGCCTTTCTCCCGGATGGAGCAGCGCTGGTCATCCATGCGGTTGCTCTGGAAACGGCTGAGAAGGTCGAAGAAACCTTCGTCTCCCAGCATGTCAGGACTGGACCGCTGCGGAGAAAACAATCAGTTTGTCAGATGGAGGCGGGAGTGAGTGTGGGCGTTGCCAGGTGTGCAACCTTGTGTGCTCCCTGCGTGGACGTCTGGCTGCTGTCCAAAGTGTTGCTGCTGTCCTGCAGGACTTTGCTGGAGACGCCCGTCTTCAACTTCTTTCCACGCAGACGACTGACGAAGAACAACTTGGACGAGCTCTTGGTGAAGCTGGGCTTGCTGCTTTGTTTGCTCAGGATGTCACTGTTCCACTTCTGAGCCTTCAGTACACACACACACACACACACACACACACACACACACGTCATTGATAACTACAAAGAAAACGGGTTAAAGATAATCAAACGTACGTTGATCTTGTCTGGCGTGAGCTTCATCAGCTCCAGGTTCTCCATGCTGTGTCTCCTGCTCATCCTGGGCCTCGCCCCTGTACAACACACACGTTATTATTATGATGGCTGCTCTTTTTTTAGAGTTGAAATATCTCACCTAGTGTTTTGTAGTCCATGACTTTGTTCTCCGACAAGGTGGAATTATTAGTGCTGTAGCTCAGACCCAACACGGTCTGCAGGTCGGACACGTTCATACGAGCCGTCAGCTCGCCGCTCCTGTCTCCAGTCTGGTAGCAAGACACACATTATATATGATGTGCAGTGTTGTTTTCGTCAACGATGACGATGACGAAATCATTTCGTTGACGCCACTTTTTTTCATGACGATAACGAGACGGTGACGAGATAAACATGTCTCTCTGATGACGAAAACATGACGAGACGTGTGTGAGTTTTCGTTGACGAGACGAGAACGGACGAAAATGTTAGAGGGTAATCTGTCAGACGTTTAAAATGCGTGACATTTCTGTTTATTGTGTGTGTCAATTAAAACCACGCCCACCAACTGGCGTGCAGCGCACAGCGTGCTCAACACGTCAGACTGTTGTTACTCATCAGGCAATGGACCGTGATGGCGGCGGCAGTTTCAACACAGGGTGGTCGCAAACGTAGAGACGACATATGGGTGTATTTGAAATATAACCCAGCAGATAATAAAACAGAGTGTATTGTGAAGGAAGACGGTGACAAATGTGGCCACAAAATATGCGGAAAAAATACAACCAACCTTAAGCGGCACCTTAAGGCTCGCCACAAGGATATTTTTTTGAAGGTAAGTTACAACTGCTGTTAACATAATCGATAAATGTCATAGTAAGCTAATTAATTGATTATTTTATTACATGGTTTGCACAAATGAAAGAGAGTGGGGTTGTATGATATCTGTTGTAATTGCACTGGCAGACAGGGCCAAGTTGAGCATATGTGTTCCTCATCCATCACTCATATTTTGGGCATGTTTATGTTCATTGTACTTTAACTAATTCTGAGAAATAAAGCCACAATTGCTGAAGTAGAATGTTTTTGTTTTTTGGCTTTTTTGGAGTAATGAACTTTGATTCCACTGTTACCACTTTATCTGTGTGTAATACACAATCCTTGGATCAGAAATTTGCTGTTGGGTGGAAACCTTATATGTCTAAAACCATTGCTTTATTGTTATTATTTGTGAAAATAGCAGATCTGCAAGCTTACAATGGGTTGAACTTATAGATCTGCTGCTATTTTCACAACTTATGTGTGACACTGCCCAACAGCAATCTCCAATACTTATTGACCTAAATTAATTTGTTAAAAGACTATACTTATATACTTATATTATACTTTTTATTCTTTTTTTTTTGGACTAAAACTAGACTAAAACCTTTTTGACTTTTCATCGACTAAAACTAGACTAAAACCCTTTTGAGTTTTCATCGACTAAAACTGGACTAAAACTATCACATATAAAAGTGACTAAAATATGACTAAAACTAATAAGCATTTTAGTCCAAAAGACTAAGACTAAAACTAAATGTAAGATGGTTGTCAAAAACAACATTGATGATGTGGTATTTCTATTTACAAAGGAAATGCTTCCAAAGGGGTGATCTCCACAACACATTCCTGTTGTCTCTTCATTATGTGTGTTTATTTGAGTTAAGGCCTTAACTCATGTGATGAAACACTAAAATGAATCATGTAAAAACGCCAATTAATTAACTTTGAGGACACGTGCTACTTTTTCTGAACCTCACAGCTGGTTACTTGAAGGGCGGCGTGGGGTAAGTGAGAAGATGAGGGAGTAGTGAGTGACAAATTCCATTTCAAAATGATGGGACTTTAGATAAAAAGCAAGGTAATTTGCAACAAGTTTTAAATAGCTTCTAAAAGAAAAACGCCTTGTTAAGGCAGCTGCTTGCAAAAATGATACTCATACATCGTTGACCCTGGAACGGATTCATTAAAAAATTGCAAATTGCGCACTTTTTTCTATTCAATATATAACTTAAATAGTCTTGACATTGTCTTTGTAAACAGTGCATATATTTTCATATGTATCCATCCATCCATCCATTTTCTACCGCTTATTCCCTTCGGGTCATATGTATGTGATACTGAAATATAAATAAAATATTTTATATATGTGTATATATATAATAGGGCTGCAACAAATAATTGATTAAATCGATTAAAATCGATTATAAAAATAGTTGCAGATTAATTTAGTCATCGATTTGTTGGATCTATGCTATGCGCATGCGCAGAGGCTTTTTTTAATTTAAATTTTTTAAATTGTATTTATTTTTTTATAAACCTTTATTTATAAACTGCAACATTTACAAACAGCTGAGAAACATTAATCAAAATAAGTATGGTGCCAGTATGCTGTTTTTTCCCCAATAAAATACTGGAAAGGATAGAAATGTAGTTTGTCTCTTTTGTCTGATTATTAATCGATTAATCGAAGTAATAATCGACAGATTAATCGATTATCAAATTAATCGTTAGTTGCAGACACACACACACACACACACACATATATATATATATATATATATATATATATATATATATTAGATTTTATTTATATTTTAGTATTAAAATGATTAAAATGATACAGTATTGTGTGACTGTATAAAATAAAAACTTGGTTAGTGTAGTTTCTTGCTGGCAGTTTTGAATTGGCCGGTGTGGAAGTAGACTACATCTCACAAAACTCTGCGTAGCGCGAGTGTGTGAGGTCCGTGTGTGGGAGGTCGTAAAGGAGAGAGAAAGTATAGTTTTTTCGGACATTTCCTAAAGTTTTCATTAAAATCTAACTATAACTTTCTGAAGTATGTTACTAACAGACATACAAACCCTGGTGAAAACACGACCTTTTCGGTCTGCGTACTGCAAGGCAAAGTCGCCGCCTTCGCCTGTACATAAAACCTGGTCAGATGTTGTGATGTTTTAACCCACATTTTTTTTTCAATAACATTGAATCAACTCGTGGTTTTAATGAATTTGTTACCCATGTTTTAAGTAGGAAATGTGCCAGGCGGCAGCGCGGACAAAGAGAAAGTTTGGTGACACTGCACTGCGGGGAACACAACTAATATGACAAGCTACTTGATAAACCACCACCTGGAAAATATATTTGATGCCAAGGAGGCCAAGCATCAATTTGTGAGGTATTGACATTATTAAACATTAAATTGTCACCTAACTTTTTGGAGAGTCAGCATTTTCCAAAGTGATATAAAAGACACAGTTTCTCTGAAGTTAAAAGTTGTGAACATTATTTTACATTTTTTACACGGGATGTTTATATTTTCAGTTTAAAAAACACTTTAAAAAAAAGTATACTAAAGAAAAATTATATATATATAAATACTTGTCTATATTAATATTATGATTACAGCATTATGTTTGTGATTGTGTTTATCTTAAACATTACTGCCACTTTATTTGACACACTGGGATTTTTAAGTCTTTTTGTTTTAAAATGTTGATACCGTTACATCACTAGTGTGTGTATATATACTGTATATATATATATATACAGTGGGGCAAAAAAGTATTTAGTCAGCCACCCATTGACAATCAATGGGTGGCTGACTAAATAGTTTTTTGCCCCACTGTATATCAGTGGCGTGCAGTCACTAGAGGCAGGGGAGGCACGGCCTCACCTGCCATCATAGAAAGAAGAAAAAAAGAAAAAAAATCAATTAAATTGTTATATGTATCCAGTGATTATACTAAAGTTATTTACTGCGTTGTGCCTCAACATGGATTGTGCGCAATGACTCGGCTAACTGCTGGCCTGCTGTGCAGTGAGACTGTATTGCTATATGAATTATATTATACATTTCCATAGTTTAGTTAGCTGAGGTATATAATGTACAGTGTATTTTGTCAACAACTGTATGTGTGTAACATATTTCTTGTGCTGAGCGATCATAAAACTGGAGGCTCGTCTCATAACCCCGCCTCCTGGTGCCAAGCACCTCCGCCGCAGAATGCACCGCCCGACGGGAGCGCCACACCAGCCAAAGCCCACACCCAAACCCTCCACATGCAAGACCGAATCCACCCAAAAAAGTCACTTAACAAGAAGCCAAAAAGTGCAAAAACAAAAATGCTCGCGCGGCGCGCCGGAGGAGCCGTGATCGGGGCCACAACATTAGGTACACCTGCAGACTGCAGCGCGGATTTCATATTTCATTCATTCACGATTCTTCCAACATGAACACCACTGCTCCCGCACTTATAAGTAAAGGTAAGACCATAATAACGTTTTTTTTATTAAATGTGCTTTTTTGTGTGCTACAGTTTGTAAGTGTCAAGTTAAAGTTAAGTTAAAGTACCAATGATTGTCACACACACACTAGGTGTGGTGAAATTTGTCCTCTGCATTTGACCCATCCCCTTGTTCACCCCCTGGGAGGTGAGGGGAGCAGTGGGCAGCAGTGACGCCGTGCCTGGGAATAATTTTTGGTGATTTAACCCCCAATTCCAACCCTTGATGCTGAGTGCCAAGCAGGGAAGAATGCTGGTATGAGCTTTTAAACATAACCCGTTAACTGCTGCCAATCAAATGGTGAATAATATACTCTTTAGGGTTCATATGTTTGTAAATCTGACTGTGAGGAAGTCAGTGCCTCACCTGACATGAACCTCACCGCACGCCACTGATATGTATATATATATATATATATATATATATATATATAGGCTCCAGCACTCCCCGCGACCCCACAAGACATAGGTTGAGTATTGATTATTATTATCAATATGTTTTGATTAGTGTTACCTCTTTGCAGATCTCCAAGTGTTTCTCAGCAAAGTGCATGGCCTGATCGTGGTTGCCCAGGGCGGTGTAAGCGTTTCCAAGACTCCAACATGCGCGACCTTCCCCAATCCTGCACACACACCCACGATACTTAAACACAGTGGGAGTGAGTTCTGATTCCTCCAGTATGTGGAGAGAGTGTGTACCGGTCATTGAGGTCCTGTGCTATGATGAGGTGTTTAAGGTGGTAGTCGATGGCTCTCTCATAGTCCTGCAGCAGAGTGTAAGTGTTGCCCAGACTGTAGCAGGCCTGAGCCTCCACCGCGCGATCTTTCAGCTGTCTCGCCAGCTGCAGCGTCCTCCTAATCCATGTGTAGAGAGGACATTTAAATACAACACAGTGAGGCTTGTCAACACAACACCAGATGAGTCAGCATACTTGTAATGCTCTGCCGCCACTTCAAACTCCCCTAAAAAGATGAAAGCATTGCCCAGGTTGCAGTAAGCCCGTCTTTCTGCTGAGCGGTCGCCAAACTCCTTCGCTATGAGCAGACGCTGTAGATAGAATCATTCAGATCAGATTGACGCACCCGATTGGACCCTTCCACCCTGCCTCCCACCTGCTCATGGGACGCCACGGCTTTGCGGAAGTTCCCCAGCAAGTAGTGAGTGTTGCCCAGGTTGCCGTATGTCCGACCCTGAGCCGCCCGATCGCCGAGCTCCTTCACCAGCGCCAAGTTTGCCCTGAAATTGTGCGCAGAGAGAGGAATGTCGAGATGCACGATACATGCAATGTGTGCTGACATACTCGTAATATTCCGATGCCTTCCTCAGCGCCATCATGACGTCTTCTGGGAAGTCACCGGGCTCAGCTCCACTCAAACAAATACTTTTGCCTTGAGCATGGAATACATTCCCAAAGTTGTAGAGAGCTCGTGCCTGTCCCACCTGAAAAACACACCAAGTATTTACTTAAAGGCCTACTGAAATGACATTTTTTTTTATTTAAACGGGGATAGCAGATCCATTCTATATGTCATACTTGATCATTTCGCGATATTGCCATATTTTTGCTGAAAGGATTTAGTAGAGAACATCGACGATAAAGTTCGCAACTTTTGGTCGCTGATAAAAAAAGCCTTGCCTGTACCGGAAGTAGCGTGACGTCGCAGGTTGAAAGGCTCCTCACATTTCCCCATTGTTTACACCAGCAGCGAGAGCGATTCGGACCGAGAAAGCGACGATTACCCCATTAATTTGAGCCAGGATGAAATATTCGTGGATGAGGAACGTCAGAGTGAAGGACTAGAGTGCAGTGCAGGACGTATCTTTTTTCGCTCTGACCGTAACTTAGGTACAAGGGCTCATTGGATTCCACACTCTCTCCTTTTTCTATTGTGGATCACGGATTTGTATTTTAAACCACCTCGGATACTATATCCTCTTGAAAATGAGAGTCGAGAACGCGAAATGGACATTCACAGTGACTTTTATCTCCACGACAATACATCGGCGAAGCACTTTAGCTACGGAGCTAACGTGATAGCATCGGGCTCAAATGCAGATACAAACAAAAGAAATAAACCCCTGACTGGAAGGATAGACAGAAAATCAACAATACTATTAAACCGTGGACCTGTAACTACACGGTTAATGCTTTCCAGCTTGGTGAAGCTTAACAATCCTGTTGCTAACGACGCCATTGACGCTAACTTAGCTACGGGATCTCACAGAGCTATGCTAAAAACATTAGCTATCCACCTACGCCAGCCAGCCCTCATCTGCTCATCAACACCCGTGCTCACCTGCGTTCCAGCAATCGACGGAGCGACGAAGGACTTCACCCGATCATCGACGCGGTCTGCGGCTAGCGTCGGAGAGCGCGTCTGCTATCCAAGTCAAAGTCTTCCTGGTTGTGTTGCTGCAGCCAGCCGCTAATACACCGATCCCACCTACAGCTTTCTTCTTTGCAGTCTTCATTGTTCATTAAACAAATTGCAAAATATTCACCAACACAGATGTCCAGAATACTGTGGAATTTTGAGATGAAAACAGAGCTTTTTGTATTGGATACAATGGTGTCCGAATACTTCTGTTTCAACCATTGATGTCACGCGCATACGTCATCATACATAGACGTTTTCAACCGGAAGTTTCGCAGTAAATTTAAAATTGCACTTTATAAGTTAACCCGGCCGTATTGGCATGTGTTGCAATGTTATGATTTCATCATTGATATATAAACTATCAGACTGCGTGGTCGGTAGTAGTGGGTTTCAGTAGGCCTTTAAAGATGTGAGTACTGGTTGCATTCACTCTACTGATCATTTCATTCATTTATTTCCAACACAACAAATCAAAAATACTCTCCAACTACACAATTCAAACTAAATAGCACCCCCAATATACTATAAATATATACACACATATTTATACATATATGTATATATATACATATATAAATATCCTTATCTGAAAAAATAAATGAATATATATATATATGTCTTTTTTTCCAGATAAGATTAAGATTTGTTTTGTTATAAAAGTAAAGTCAAAGGTTTAGGTTTAGAGGGCTTTATAGACAGAAATGAATGAATGAATCCCGTTATCTGCATTGTTAGCCGCCTCATGGTAGCAGTTTTTCCACAAGTTTTAAATACACAGAAAAGAGAAAGACATGTGTTCTTGTCTCACATTAGGATTATGAATGATGGACCAAATTCTAAAAGAGTGCAGTTCACCTAAACAGTTAAATCCACAAGTGGCAGTCCAAATGTAAAACAAAGGTAAAATTGAGAGAAATACCTTGTCGCTGACGTCCCTCGCAATATCCAGGTGCCTCTGACAGCACATCACGGCCTCATCAAACCTTCCCAGCACCTTCAGCGTGTTCCCGAGATTCCCGCTGGCTTTGGCTTCTCCCAGCAGATCGCCAACGGTCCTGCACGAGGACCAAAGTGAGACCACATCTCAATCCGAATAGGATCGCTTGCGGAGGCGCCGGTTAACAACCTGGTTAAGGTGAGGTCGTGCCGGTGGAAATCCAGTGCCTTGGCGTAGTCGTGCAGGTGGAAGTAGGCGTTTCCCAGCTGGCTGTAGATGGCGCTGAGCACCTGCAGGTCCTCTGTGCCCACCTGGATGGCTGCTTCGAAGAAGGAGACTCCCGCTCTGTAGTCTCCCACCTTGCACAGGCGCTCCCCTTCCAGCGCCAGCTCCAGGCAGGACACCTCCATCCTGCAATCCAAGTCAAGTTTGGACTCGATCAACATTTGTGGAAAAAGGCTGCAGAGTGTGAGTGTCTAACTATTTCGTAGTGAAAGGCTGCAGTAGAGGATGTTGTTTCACTGCTTCCTGTCACCCAAAGAGGACAATGGATGTGAGCTGCGGATTTGTTTGTTATTGTAGATCTCACATCCTTTTGCTTTGACGCAACAAAGTTACTTTCACAGTAAAACACGGTACGTCACAGAGTTGGGGCTTTAAAACAGTGATTCTCAAATTGTGGTACGTGGGCTCTATCTGGTGCAGGGGTGTCCAAATCCCAGCCCGCGGGACAAATGTGGCTCGCTGGCAGGAGTTCACTTTCATTAAGTTAAAATTTAAATAACCAGGAAAATGATCATCATATTGTGGACAATGTGAGAAACCCAGGTCAGTGACCATGATGTATACTATGTCAACAAGCACAGCATTCACTTATATGACCAAATTCAAACAACCTGTCCTAGTCATGGTGCAGAAAAAAAAATCACCCAGCGCAAAAAGTCAACACACATGCTCACACATAACACAACCTGCTCACTGAACTTTGTGGATATCATAAAAAAAATTCAAAATTACACTAATTTAAATCAATTGCAAGGCATGATGGGAAAAATGCAAAACTCTCTCTCCACACTTATCTATGTTTGACTTTAAGCTGCTTGATATTTCTGATTGATTACAAAGCTTTAAAGGGGTTGTCACGGACGTAAACAAGGTAAGAGTTGAACTTTCACATATTCTTAATATTCAATTATAATAATTATTAATTATCCATCCATCTATGTAAGCACATGCACACAGATATATATATATATATATATATATATATATATATATATATATATATATATATATATATATATATATATATATATATATATATATATACATATACATACATATATATATATGTATATATATACATACATATATATGTATATATACATATATATACATATATATATGTATATATACATATATATATGTTTATATATATATACACACATATATGTATATATATATATATATACATACATATATTTATATACATATATTTATATATACATACACATATATGTATATATATATATATATATATATATATACATATGTATGTATATATATGTATAATGTATATATATACACATATGTATGTATATATATATATACATACATATATGTGTATATACATATACATATATATATATACATATGTATGTATATATATATGTATATATATACACATATGTATGTATATATATATATATACATACATATATGTGTATATAAATATATATGTGTATATAAATATATATATATATATATATATATATATATATATGTGTATATAAATATATATATATATATATATATATATATATATATATATATATATATATATATATATATATATATATATATATATATATATATATATATATATATATATATATATATATATCAGTGGTTCTTAACCTGGGTTTGATCGAACCCTAGGGGTTCGGTGAGTCGGCCTCAGGGGAGGTAAAGACACATCCGACTTATCGTGTTAATAAAAACTTCTCCCTATCAGTATGGATACCCCCAAACAATGTTCCCCCTAATTTTCCATCTGATTTGCAGGTTGTTTGATTGATCGATTTAAACTTTTACTAGCAGATTGCAAATGAAGAGAATACATTATATGAAACAGTACAGTTTACACAGTACAGTAAATATTCCGTACAATTGACCACTAAATGGTAACACCCGAATACGTTTTTCAACTTGTTTAAGTCGGGTTCTAGCGTTAATCAATGTGTGTAAGGTGTGTAATTTGAGTTCATGCACTGTGTTGGTTTTGTTCTTTGAACAAGGTGATGTTCATGCACGGTTCATTTTGTGCACCAGTAAAAAAACATATGACTTTTTCTTGAATTTGAAAAAAAAAAACATTTTAATTTTCACTAAAGAAGGGTTCGGTGAATGGGCATATGAAACTGGTGGGGTTCGGTACCTCCAACAAGGTTAGGAACCACTGATATATATATATATATACACACACACATATGTACATATATATATATATATATATATATATATATATATATATATATATATATATATATATATATATATATATATATATATATATATATATATATATATATGTATGTACATATACATATATATATATGTACATATACATATATATATATATATATATATATATATATATATATATATATATATATATATATATATATATATATATATATATATATATATATACATACACATACATATAAACATATATATATATACTTTTCATGCAGTTGACTTTCGGCCCCCGGCCCAATGTGGCCCCCCAGTCAAAAAGTCTGGACACCCTTGATCTAGTGGTATGCCAAGAAATCACTCGATTAAAATATAGTGTTTTATTTTCCTATGTTCAAACTGTGTGTAATGTTACAATGGCCAAAAATATTAAATATAATTGGTAAATGATACCTCTGCATTGTTATTAAGGAGTACTTAGGCCTACCACGCTACTGTATTTTAATGTTGGTCATTATGGTGGTACTTGGAGAGTCAAGTGTTTTCTGAGGTGGTGCTTGGTGAAAAAAGTTTGAGGACCACTGCATTAAAAGATCATATTTTTCACCCAGATGTATCACAGAGATGTGAACATAATTAGTCATTAGGACAATTATTCACCCAGATGTATCAGAAAGATGTGAACATAATTAGTCATTAGGACAATTATTCACCCAGATGTATCAGAAAGACGTGAACATAATTAGTCATTATGTCACATGTGATGGACGCTTGAAGGCCATATGAAGGGAGCGTCAAACAATGGCTGCAGTCTTATCTGTATATGGATTAACATGAGATTAGGGTGGGTCATTCATGCAAAGCTAAAATTGTTCTACTGCTAAAACTCTTTGTTTCGGCAGGAAACTCATTCTATTGTTGCAAGCGCACTAAAGTCACAGCTTTTTTCGGCTTGCTGAGCTTGAAATTTCCCTATTGCGCTTTTGGAAAGTCCGTAAAAGTGAGCCAAACGCACCCAACCCAGACTCTACTTAGCAGAAGTTTTTTCAAACAGAGACGCAAGGCTCTAACTTGCACACCAGTGACGATTGAGTCAAGTAGATGTGATGCATACCAGCCTACCTGCAGCCTTTTCTTGACTTACAACAACAACAACAGCACATGGTGCATCTGAGAGGCATCTACAGAGCTTTCCACCGCAAGAGCGTCCAGGCTGCAAGGGGAGTGACCTCGGAACCAATAAAAAAAGATTAAAAAAGGACAACTTTTGGTGCTCATAGTCTGACGTCAGAATTCTTAAAGACCAGGAAAACATTGAAGGAGACATGCGTGTGACACCGTCACCGCGTTAAGCCTAAATGCAGGCGGGGCGAAGGAAACAGCCGAGTTAGCGTTTTCTCGGCTAATCTATTTTCTCTCAAGCGCTCTCCTTCGACCTGCTCACCTGAGATTACGGCGGCAGGAGCGTGACCCATTACTGATGGGCGTGAGTGCTGGTTTAAGTAGCCTTTTTACGTCAGGCAGATGCTGCCGCGCACAATGGAATCACTTAATTGTGAGTTAATGAGCGTCCTGACAGAGAAACTTTGCCTTGTCCTCCATCATCAAAATATCGTGGACACACAAAGCAAGCAAGTGATGAATATTTTAGGGCTTATTAAATATTGAAGGAAGCTGGAGCTTTGACATAGGCCGGTAAATAGAGATGGCTCTGGTGGTGTCTCTCTTGATTTAAGTCGTGGAACTTCCTGCAGCACATACGCTTATAGATAACCACATTGTATACCAAAAGGCATCCCATAGTTTCCCCCCTCTAATACAGAAAACATAAGAAGAGTGTCACCTTGTTTTTTGTACACTACTAGCAATTAACTCTCAATATTAATCTATGTAATATTGTCCTTAACCTACATACTGTACCAGACTCGTCAAAAGTACTGTACTGAGATACTTTCACATCCTATAGAATGAGAAAGTGCTGTCAAACGATTATTTGTTTTTACAGATCAGATTGATTACTGTTTTGAATTTGGATTAATCGCTATTAATCACAATAAATTGCTTGCCTGCATAATTTGAATTACGTTTGAAAAAGACCTCAATATTTTAACACAAATGTGATTTTATTGTCATACACTAACATATCTGATGTTTATTTGACAACATTTCCTTCAGTTACTACTCAATCAATCAATGAATCATTTGTTAAATAATCTTTATATACAGTACAGGCCAAAGTTTGGACACACCTTCTCATCTCAATGCGTTTTCTTCAATTTCATGACTATTTACATTGTAGATCAGGGGTCCCCAAACTATGGCCCGCGGGCCGGATCCGGCCCCCTAGCATCCAAAATCCGGCCCACGGGAAGTCCCAAGTTAAAAAAAATATATATATATATATTTTTTTTAATCTTTCATTTCTAATCCATTTTCTACCGCTTGTTACTCTTGGTGTCTCCTAGCCGCTCAGGCAAATCATATTGTCTAAAAATTGATTTTCCCATCGCTAACGTGACAATGTTAATATTGATGAACATCAATGTTAATTGATGTTAAATGACAAAACGGATTAACTCGCTGGAATATAAAGACAATGTATATGTGTATATATATATACACGTGTATATATATATATACACTACCGTTCAAAAGTTTGGGGTCACCCAAACAATTTTGTGGAATAGCCTTCATTTCTAAGAACAAGAATAGACTGTCGAGTTTCAGATGAAAGTTCTCTTTTTCTGGCCATTTTGAGCGTTTAATTGACCCCACAAATGTGATGCTCCAGAAACTCAATCTGCTCAAAGGAAGGTCAGTTTTGTAGCTTCTGTAACGACCTAAACTGTTTTCAGATGTGTGAACATGATTGCACAAGGGTTTTCTAATCATCAATTAGCCTTCTGAGCCAATGAGCAAACACATTGTGCCATTAGAACACTGGAGTGATAGTTGCTGGAAATGGGCCTCTATACACCTATGTAGATATTGCACCAAAATACAGACATTTGCAGCTAGAATAGTCATTTACCACATTAGCAATGTATAAAGTTAAGACTAGTTTAAAGTTATCTTCATTGAAAAGTACAGTGCATTTCCTTCAAAAATAAGGACATTTCAATGTGACCCCAAACTTTTGAACGGTAGTATATATATATATATATATATATATATATATATATATATATATATATATATATATATATATATATATATATATATATATATATATATATATATATATATATATATATATATATATATATATATATATATATATATATATATATATATGTGTGTACAGCCCGGCCACCGGCCAAATTTTTTTAATCCAATGCGGCCCTTGGGGACCCCTGTTGTAGATTGTCACTGAAGGCATCAAAACTATGACACCTGTAAAGTGTAAACCATTTCAGACTCTTGAAGCTCATCAAGAGAATGCCAAGAGTGTGCAAAGCAGTAATCAGAGCAAAGGGTGCCTATTTTGAAGAAAATCGAATATAAAACATGTTTTCAGTTATTTCACTTTTTTTTGTTAAGTACATAACTCCACATGTGTTCATTCATAGTTTTGATGTGAGAATCTACAATGGAAATAGTCATGAAAATAAAGAAAAATATTTGAATGAGAAGGTGTGTCCAAACTTTTGGCCTGTACTGTACATTTTGGATGGTGGAAAACACTAAGTAAAGTGACTAAGGATACAAGACTGTTTAATTCCAATAATGTCAAATAGCGGATTCTTCAGACAGCAAAGTAGTGTGGTTTAATCAACAGCTCCTCTGCTGGTCGCAGCCAAGTATTGCACTCCATTCAGCCTCAGTTGCTTCAACATGCAATGAAAAGGGGCTGCTTGCAACTTGCTCAGTGACATTTTTCAAAGCAAAATTTCAAAAGTCTAAATTTTTCATAATTACAAATTATATTAAATACAAATTACTCGTCAGTCTGAGGCAATGGTCTGGCGTTCAGGCTGTCACACACAGGTGTCTCACACACTCTTACACGCAGGGAGCACGTACACACACACAAAAGCAGTCCCAGTGAAGCAACTAACAATTTGCATATATGTTGTTGTTATGATAGAATATACATTTATCGATAGCTAACGTTAGTAGATAGCTTTGCCAAATCGCTATCATTAGCTGACAACAAATAAAGCCAATGTCTGTGTGTTACGTGTTTAAAGTTGCAAGAAGGCAGGATATAATGCTTAAAACACTTTAGAAAGTTAGCGCCCTCTAGGATATGGAGGATCGAATGGGACAAAATTAAATACATCTTTAAATAATTAACTGTATCATTAATTAACTGATTATAAATAAGGCTGAAACGACGCGTCGACGTAGTCGACGTCATCGGTTACGTAAATACGTCGACGCCGTTTTTGTGCGTCGACGCGTCGCATATTTACGTCACACTACCGTCATGGCGGACCGCAAAGCAGACGATCAAAGCAGACGATGCGAGCGGTGCGAGCGAGGGGGGCAAAGCATGCCAAAAGTGGTCAAAAGTGTGGGAGTATTTCAATAAACGGCCTAATAATGTTGTTGTATGCACACTGTGTCGAGCGGAAATGGCCTATCATAGCAGCACAACGGCTATGAACGAACATTTGAAAAGAAAACCATCAACTAGTCAATCGTCCGCGCGAGCATACGTTGTCATCATTACACAAAAACATGAATGTGTCATTTGTATCTGCTAGGGGTGTAACGGTACGTGTTTTGTATTGAACCGTTTCGGTACGGGGCTTTCGGTTCGGCACGGGGGTGTACCGAACAAGTTTCTAAGCTAAAGCTAACTTTAGCTGCTAAAGTCTTAACAAGCTGCTTCGCTCTTCTGCCTCTGTCTCAGCACGCAGCATTGTCCCACCCACACAACCACCTGATTGGTACACACGCAGCATTGTCCCACCCACACAACCATCTGATTGGTACACACAAAGCATTATCAGCCAATCAGCAGTGTGTATTCAGAGCGCATGTAGTCAGCGCTTCAGCGTGGAGCAGATAGGTGTTTAGCAGGTGAGCATCAGGCAGCGGACTCTCCCCAAATGATAATAAACACCTCCCAGTCAACTACTAGTAACATCACTATGAGCCCGTTGACCTTCTAGAAATATAAACTGCAGCTCAGCTCACTCGCAGTCCTGGCTTGAGGTGAAGGCTAATTACCTCTCAGTTCCAGCCACATCGACCCCTTCTGAGCGCCTATTTTCAGCTGCTGGGAATATTGTAAACAAGAAAAGAACCAAACATGTACACATGCTAACCTTTCTTCATTACAACTGTTAGTCACTCACTGGAATGAGTAGAATTGGTTATTGTGTACTGTGTTGGACTGGATGTTTATTTTGCACATTTTAAAAGCAATACTTAATGTTTACAGTGCTCCAGAATATTTAGATTGGCACTTTTTTGTATTGGATGTTTATCTTTATTTTTGCACATTTTAGCAAATAAGCAATACTTTCACTTTTGTTGAAATGTTTACACTGTTGTTACAGAATATTTTGTTTTGCACTTTTTTTGTACTGGATGTTTATCTTTATTTTGCACATTTTAAAGTAAAATAAGCAATACTTTTACTTTTGAAATGCTTATACTATTGCAGAATATTAAGATTTGCACTGGATGTTGACTTTTATATTTGCACATTAAAAAGCAAATAAGCTACTTTTAATTTTGTTAAATGTTAAAAGTTTTAAATGTTTACATTGTTACAGAATATTTAGTCATGTTGTTGTCAATGTTGACTGAGTGGCCATACTTCTTTTTTTTGTAAATAAAAGCCATGCCTTTTGAAAAAACAGGCCTACATTTATTTTTTCATCTTCATTTTGAATAAAAAAATAATCGGTAAAAGGAAAAATAATCTATAGATTAATCGGAAAAATAATCTATAGATTAACCGATTAATCGAAAAAATAATCTATAGATTAATCGATAGAAAAATAATCGTTAGCTGCAGCCTTAATTATAAATACATAAATGTGTCAATTTATTTAATGTAAAATTACATTTAACAATTTATTTATTTTATTTTTTAATATTTAAACATTTAATTAATTGTGGATTTACTATTTCATGATTTAATGATGTATTTAAATTGATCATTTTATGATTTCATTTATTTCACAATTTAATTAATTATTCCATGATTTAATTATTTATTTAATCATTCTAAGAACCTATGCATCAGCACTTCATGAATTAATTTTATCTGTCAAATTTAGTCAACAAAGTCAGTGGGCGGGGCTAACACACATCTAGTCTAATCATTGCCCTGAGTTTGACGGATTAATTCAAATTAATTCATGAAGTGCTGACACACAGGCTCATGAAATCTCTGTACCGAGGATGTTGTTGTGGCTTGTACAGCCCTTTGAGACACTTGTGATTTAGGGCTATATAAATAAACATTGATTGATTGATTGAATAAATTATTAAATAATTAATTATACATGAAATCAATGATTAGATTACCACTCAAATACTGAAATAATTAAATGTACTTTTGCATTAAATCAATTACCTATTTAATAACACATGTTAATCAATTTAATTCAAATTATGATTAATCAATGACACATTGTAGTAGTTCAAATATTAATGTATGCATTTCATGTCGTCCCATTTAACCCTCCATACTAGGGTAAACATTGCAAACTACCTCTTTAATCCATAATCCATCCATACAGAGTACTCATCGATTAATATGCTCATGCTTAGCTTTTACATTTATATTCTGGTGGAGTTACAGTATGTGTGTTAAATTCTTCTAAATACATTAAAATGATAAATGTAGTTGCTCTACCTGGTGGTGAAGTTGGTCTTTTGCAGTTTTTTTTAATAGTTTGACTTATTTTTTAGTAATTTTACAAAATTGAGAAAAGTCTTTGGACTGTTGATGGTTTTGATTACAATATGTTGTATAGATAGGTTAGATTTTCCCTTCGCTTGCAGGTACGGTTGTTCTGACGTATAATAAATAATCATTGCCCAAATTACATTCCAAGCATGTGAATTGTTAATGAATGCTATTCTTTATGCTCTATACAAGTATATTCACAAGAGGGTGAAGAGGCTCCTACCTGTAGCGAACATGGAAAGACTGATCCTCCGCCTGTGTACTAATCATTGAGCCACCGGTATCCATTGAAGTGCATAATATAAGGGACGATCCCAGTCTAGTTCCTGACAAAATGGTTGTGTTGGAAAAATAAAGGCAAAGAAAAAAGTCTGCTGAAGAAGAGGCCAGTGAGAGTCCACTGGGCTGGTTTTGTGTGTTTTGCCCCTCCGCCTCCCCCTCGGTGGCCCTCTGTGGAGAGAATACAAGATGCTGTGTGTGAAGCCTCTTTCTGACCATGCGGTGCTATGGCAACACCCATTAAACAGCGGCGTGCATGAGCAGAGTGAGGCGGGACAAGAGAGGATGGGGCCAGCTGTCAATCAAAAGCGAGGAGATGAACTTGGCGAGGTGGAAAAAAAGTCCAGAATATGTTCCGAAAAGAGAAGCAAAGCCTTTGTGAAGTGAGCCACCTAAAGATAAGCAAGCGACACGGATAAGAAACCAGCGGACGTTAGCTCATTTCTCCATGAGGTCACACAACCTCAACTGCAACCCGCCTGCTCGTTCCCCAGATAATTGAAAACAGCCGACGCCTGAGCTAAGATACATGAAAATTGAAACACATGCATGAAGACGACATGATCATGGACGTTGACTGTGAAAGTACCATGAAGTCTTGCAAAGTATTATTATGGATGGACCCAGTGGAACTTCCATAGTAGACATGCACTTCCGTGATGCTGGTATTAATTACATGTACAAAACCCAAAACCAGTGAAGTTGGCACGTTGTGTAAATGGTAAATAAAAACAGAATACAATGATTTGCTAATCATTTTCAACCTATATTCAATTGAATAGACTGCAAAGACAAGATATTTAATGTTCCAACTGAGAAACTAGATTTTTTTTTGCAAATAATCATTAACTCAGAATTTAATGGAAGCAACATATTGCAAAAAAGTTGTCAGAGGGGCATTTTTACCACTGTGTTACGTGGCCTTTCCTTTTAACAACACTAAGTAAACATTTGGGAACTGAGAAGACACATTTATGAAGCTTTTCAGGTGGAATTCTTTCCCATTCTTGCTTGATGTACAGCTTAAGTTGTTCAACAGTCCGGGGTCTCCCTTGTGGTATTTTAGGCTTCATATTGCGCCACACATTTTCAATGGGAAACAGGTCTGGACTACAGGCAGGCCAGTCTAGTACCCGCACTCTTTTACTACGAAGCCACGCTGCTGTAACATGTGCAGAAGGTAGCTTGACATTGTCTTGCTGAAATAAGCAGGGGCGTCCATGAAAAAGACGTTGCTTGGATGGCAACATATGTTGCTCCAGAACCTGTATGTACCTTTCAGCATTAATGGTGCCTTCACAGATGTGTAAGTTACCCATGCCTTGGGCACTAATACGCCCCCATACATCACAGATGCTGGCTTTTCAACTTTGCGCCTACAACAGTACAGATGGTTATTTTCCTCTTTGGTCCGGAGGACACGACGTCCCGTTTCCAAAAACAATTTCAAATGTGGACTCACAAAGTGGTGAGCCGCGCCCCATCCTTGTTTGTGAATGACTGAGCATTTCATGGAAGCTGCTTTTATACCCAATCATGGCACCCACCTGTTCCCAATTAGCCTGTTCACCTGTGGGATGTTCCAAATAAGTGTTTGATGAGCATTCCTCAACTTTCTCAGTCTTTTTTGCCACTTGTGCCAGCTTTTTTGAAACATGTTGCAGGCATCAAATTCCAAATGAGCTAATATTTGCAACAAAAAAAAACGTTTACCAGTTCGAACGTTAAGTAGCTTGTCTTTGCAGTCTATTCAATTGAATATAGGTTGAAAAGGATTTGCAAATCTTTGCATTCTGTTTTTATTTACCATTTTCTCAATTTGTCCCATTGGGTTGAGTTTTTTCTTGCCCTGATGTGGGATCTGAGCCGAGGATGTGGCTTGTGCAGCCCTTTGAGACACTTGTGATTTAGGGCTATATAAATAAACTTTGATTGATTGATTGATTGATGATACCATTTACACAAAGTACCAACTTCACTGGTTTATTTCGTATTTTTCTTTTAAAATTAATATTTAAAATGTTGATGTTAACTTACAATGGCCAGGACAGAACCGCATACACCAAACAACCAAAAGCCTATTCAATGTTCTTTGGTTATTGTCACACTTTTCCTGTTTACAATCACACGTTAATACTTTAGCTGAAGTCTCACATAACAATGCAGACGTGTGACTTTTCAGTATTATCTTGACCAAAAAAAAAAATCAAATTGTACAAAATTCGAGGTTCCACCAGAAGTCTAGGAAGTGAAACCTGAATCTGTGTGATTGAAGGAAGTATTTCATATTACCAGCCTCATGTAAACAGTTTTAGGAGTGCCAGTGTGCACATTTTCAATTATTATATGCCAAATAGGGGTGTGGTTGCTGACTGACTTGTACTAAGAGCTGCAGTGTTTGTGGACATGACTGACTTTAAAGGGGAACTGCACATTTTTGGGAATTTTGCCTATTGTTCACAACCATTATGAAAGACATGACGACAGATGTATCTTTTTTAATGCAATCTAACTCGTAAATAAAGGCAAATAAAAGTCCACTTACAGCGGAGCCAATGGAGCTCCTGTATTTCGCCCACGAAAACCAATTAAAATACATCTAAAAACAGCCAACAATTTTGTTACTTGAATATTAATCAAGTATTAGTGATATTGTTATTATAAGCGCTATCGCAGACAAACTAGTTATAGCGGCGCCGTGATCGCTAGCGTGTGTGCCTACATTTACATAATCGAGTGGTCAGCGGTTCCAATTTAGAGCCGGAAATGGCGAGAACGCCACGAAAAGACGCTTTTCTCCGCGAGGATTACGAGTCATTCTTCATCTAAACGGGACTATAACAAGATTACACCAGTCGGCAGCCTAATGACAGCAGACATTGTACAGTAAGTGATGTTTTATCATGTTTGTTGGCTGTCGTTAAGTCTGCATTGAGTTTTAATCAGTGAAGTAATTGAAAAAAAGGTGAACGTTGTGATGCGTTTTTGAAAATAATGCGCCACGTATGGATAAATGTATCAAATTAAGTAAATATTAAATGTTATTATAAATTTGCTTGTTACGACATTACATATGTACTTACATCTTGTATATAAAACCTTAATGGAGGTGTTTGGATGTTCTTTTAAAAGCTTTAGAGGCAGAATGGAGCAGCGCCCAGAAGCTCCATTGTAGGCAGACTTTTGATCGCATTTATTTACTATTTAGATTGCATAAAAAAAGAAAAACATGTGTTCTTGTCTTACATAAGAATTGTGAATAATAGGTCTAATTCCAGAAAAGTGAAGTTTCCCTTTAAATAATGTCTGTTTGAATAGGAACCCCCTCACCACACTGCGTTAGATACACATGCACAACACACGTGTGATACAATATTGGAAAGTCGACTAATAACAAAATTAGACGTGTCGATCAAATATTAAATGATATAGAGAAGCGCCATAACATCTAAATTGCTACCTGTGACATTTAAAACTGAGTATTATTATCTCTATGTTTGCTACAGATCTAGTGTTGGATCTCATTCGTTAAATGAGATCCATGTTAATTAAGTACACTAATACAGACTAGGGTTGTACGGTATACCGGTATTAGTATAGTACCGCGATACTAATGAATCATATTCTGTACTATACCGCCTCTAAGAAGTACCGGTCCCCCACGCCACCGCCGTCGTAACGTTGTGCCATTGCTGGTTTATGAGAAGACAAGCATGTTCGGCAGCGCACAATCAAGGGGTACTTACAAGCAGACACAGTGTGTAGACAGAAAAGGGAGAATGGACGCATTTTGGCTTAAAAACTAATGATAAAGGTGAAGCTATAGGTAGGTAGGTCTTTATTGTCATTGCACAAGTACAACAAAATAATGTTTCAGTGTTTTCAGCACAAACACTGAAACGCCCTCAGGAAGAGGTGCTTTAAGACATGGCTAGTTAGCTGGCGCCTAAAGTCCATCCGCAGTCTGCAGTGTTTTAGCGACTTCTAAATCACTAATCCTTGCCTCAATGGCAACAAATAAAGTTAGTTTCTTACAAGTATCATCCATGCAGGACGAGGAATAGCTAAACATGCTTCACTACACACCGCACCGGACTCACAATGTAAACAAACGCCATTGGTGGATCTACACTGACATCCACTGTAAAGATACCAAGTACACGAGTGTATGTATATTTTTTAGCATCACAAAATGTTCTTTTATTTAAAAAAATGTATATTATGTTTATAAACTCAGGAAATATGTCCCTGGCCACATGAGGACTTTGAATATGACCAATGTATGATCCTGTAACGACTTGGTATCGGAATGATACCCAAATTTGTGGTATCATCCAAAACTAATGTAAAGCATTACAAACAACAGAAGAGTAAGTGATTATTACATTCTAACAGAAGTGTAGATAGAACATGTTAAAAGAGAAAGTAAGCAGATATTAACAGTAAATGAACAAGTAGATGAATCATTCATTTTCTACCACTTGTCCTTAATAATTTTGACAAAATAATAAAATGATAAATGACAATATGTTACTGCATACGTCAGCAGCTAAATAGGAGCCTTTGTTTGTTACTTACTACTAAAATACAAGTTGTCTAGTATGTTCACTATTTTATTTAAGGACAAACCTGCCATAAGAAACATGTTAAATGTACCCTAAGAATCTTTGTTAAAATAAAGCCAATAATGCAATTTTTTGTGGTGCCCTTTATTTAGAGAAGTATCGGAAAGTACCGAAATGCATTTTGGTACCAGTACCGGTACCAAAATATTGGTATTGTGACAACACTAGTACACACTAATCAAGTGTACACGCTGAGGCGGATATTGATCAATTGCTTACCCTTACAGCAATATGAAAATACAAAGACAGCCAAAAGCAAGCAAATCCTCCACCAAGTAAAAGATTTTAAAAAAATAATGATATACATATACATATATATACACACTATAAAGTCTACTGACCTGTAATTCTTGCACACTGGAGCAGGAAATCTTTTAAGCCTACAAGGAAGACAAGTGTCACCATCACTAAGTTCACAAGTCTGTCTTTGGTGCATATTTAATAACACTTAAAGCTTGATCAACTAGAATCCCTTGTAGAGAATTTGATGGTAGAATCAATGCTAATTCTAACTGGACAATCAGCATATTATCCCAAGTCTAACGTTTGCATGTGTAATAACACCCTGTCATGATAATAACAACCTTATTCTAACTATTGTGATGGTCGAATGCCAGCAGAAAAACAGAATGTAGTGTAAGTCAGCAGAAAAGTAGAATGTAGTGTAAGTCAGCAGAAAAGTAGAATGTAGTGTAAGTCAGTGCTGTTGGAAGTTAGCCAAGTATTCTGGCACACAACGTCACAGTTAAACGTAAAGTTAAACGTCAGTCATTCGTGCAAATAGTTAACAGTATTTATCACACAAATAAACATAAACACGGTGAAATAATCTCACGTCTTTTACAATTTAAACGCTAGTTTGCATATTTGTCAAGTCATTTATTTCCACATCACAGCTTTATCATGCTAGTTTATTAGCCCCAAACTTACGTGAGTCGCTCCAGTTCGAACAAAAGTGTGTTCTCCTGCTCCTGTGTCACTTTGTTGCAAAATTAAACTCCACTCCGGTGTGATGACAGTCGAAATCGCTTTGAAAGACTATTTTATAGCCATAGTTCAAATTACTTTGGGTATAAATTCGACGAGCGGGTTAAAAAAAGGGGCTGGCTTGGCCCGACCGTAGTTTGTGTGTTTTTGTCCAAGCAGCCAATCAGAGGGCGGAATTCAAAGACAGTCACGCCCAGGACTGCGTTGATTGGTCCAAATAATTTGAATAGAATGACGATGACGTATTGTAGTAAATCCACTGACATTGAGCCATGAAGAGTCTGAAAGAATATGTAATTATTTTGAATGAACTCCGTAAGTTTGCAAAGGGAATAAAAAAAAAACTGCCGCTGTTTTTTTTATGTTCTTCTGTTAGTTTAATAAGATATACAGTTAATAAAGTACAATAAGTAATAAAGTTATATTAAAGAATATAATATAATAGTCGAGAGCAGGGGTCCCCAAACTACGGCCCGCGGGCCAGATACGGCCCGCCAGCATCCAAAATCCGGCCTGCGGGTAGTCCAGAGTAAAAAAAACAAAACAAAACAAAAAAAAATTGATAAAAAATTAACCCTAATATATATATATATATATATATATATATATATATATATATATATATATATATATATATATATATATATATATATATATATATATATATATATATATATATATATATATATAAGGGTTGTGAATCTTTGGGTGTCCCACGATTCGATTCAAAATCGATTCTTGGGGTCACGATTCGATTCAAAATCGATTTTTTTTCAATTCAACACAACTCTCGATTAAAAACAATTTTTATTTTTTTTTTTAATTTTAATTTTTTAATTTTTTTTTTAATTAAAACAATACACAACAATACCATAATAATGCAATACAATTTCAAAACCAAACCTGACCCAGCAACATTCAGAATAGCAATAAACAGAGCAATTGAGAGCAATTGAGGACACACAAACATGACACGGAACAATCTAAAAGTAGTGAGACAAAAATGAATATTATCAACAACAGTATCAATATTAGTAACACATTGTGTCCAATATTTTCCACAATGATATAATAAGTCATATTTTAGGTTCATTTAATAGTTAGAACAAATTTAAATGATGGATCCCATATTCCAATATATGACTCATTATTATCTCAACTAAATGCAGTTTTTTTCTACTGATATCATCTCCATAGCTTGTGTGTAACAGTCAGTATGAGTTGGACTATCAACATCTATCCATTTTTTTAAGCTTACCCTTTATGTTATATGCATATTGAAAGAAATGCATTTTTACTCTTTGATGACACGTTACTAAATTGATGGAGATCCCCAAGAATACAAGTTTGCAGTGTCATTGGGATATTTATTTTAAGGACTGTGATTGCTTCTTTTGTTGTTTTCAACCATAACTCTTTTATTCTCTGACATTCCCACAATAAATGAACAAGAGTTGCCTCGGCTGCCCGACACTTCATACATACTGTAATTTGCTATCTACTACACCAATTTTAAACAGCTGAGAAGATGTAAAGTACAATCTATTCAATATCTTAAATTGAGTCAGCTTATCTTTAATGCTTCTAAAGGGCTTATTGGCATTTTTCCAAATATCATTCCATGATATGTCTCTTTCATCTAAAATGTTCAAGTCAAGTCAAATCATTCATTTCCGAACACATTTGTTATTTGCATTTCTAGTGTGGTGTTAATTTATTATTACATAAAATAGTTTAATTAATTTCTTAAATGTATCTTGATTAAAAAGTGCATCTTCCAGTTCATGGCTATTTAAGGACATACTTTCAGAGGATATGCATTTATTTACAGCATGTTTTTAAGAGATAAAATTTAAAAAATGATTTCTGGGTACATTATATTGATCAACTAAATCATTGAACGGTTTAAAAGAGTTTTTATTAATAATATGATGAGGTTTAGTAATACCTCTGTCTTTCCATTTTGTCCATTTAACCACATTTTTATTAATGATAATATTAGGATTGTAACAAAGCGGTTGATTTACAGATGTCATTGACTTGATTCCTAGTGTTTTCTGACAGTTTTAGAATGTTAAAGGTGGCTTCTATTGGGCTCTGCCTCAATTAATTAGGTATTTTTTTAATATAATATAAACTCCCCACATCAATGTCCAAATTCATTAACATATTTTTTTCTATGTTGATCCAGTCCTTATCTGCAGAAGAATGAAATAAGTGGCTTGCTTGTTCACAACCGAAGGAGATATAATAATGTAAGAAGTTTGGTAATTGTAGTCCTCCTTTATCTTGTGTACAAGACAACCTTAAGTATTAACAACTGGCCTTCTTTCCACACCATATAAAATGGGATATCATTGTATGTATTTTCTTAAACCAACTTTTATTAATTAGGACAGGCATCATTTTCAGTAAATAATTAACTGCTGGCAGTATACTCATTTTTACTATGTTCACCCGACCCCAAAGTGATATTTGGAGACGTGACCAGCGTTCCATTTTGGATTCTATCTTATTTTTTAAATGTTTAAGATTTAGATCTCTGCTTGTATAAAGGTTTGGTGTAATGTGTAGTTCTAGATATATGATTTCTGCCTCTTTCCATTAATTTTTGGAGTTCTGAACTTGTGATTTCTTGCAGTGTTTATTAAGTGGTAATATTTCACATTTGTCCCAATTGACTTTATACCCTGATAAACAGCCATATTCAGTGATGACATTATTGATATAGTGAAGAGAGGAGTTAACATGTGACAGGTAGAGAATTATGTCGTCACAATACATCGATAGCTTATTATACTGAGAGCCAATTTTTATACCATGAATATTATTTTCACTTCTTATTTTTGCAGGTAAGGGTTCAATAACCAAATTAAATAATAATCCAGATGCAGGACATCCCTGTTTTACTCCTCTTTTTAATGAAAAAGGTTCTGAAATATGATTATTGGTTTTGACTGATGCCATGGGCCTTGTATGAAGCATCTTAATCCATTGTATAAAATTATCTCCAAATCCAAATTTACGTAATGTGCAAAACATAAATGACCAGTTTATGCGGTCGAATGCCTTCTCCGCATCAACAGTATATACTGCTGTGGGATAAAGGAGACTTCTAGCATAGTAAATAACATTAAAAAATTTCCTTGTATTGTCTGAAAATTGTGGACCTTCCATGAAACCAGTTTGGTCAGTATGCATTAATTTTCCTATTACGTTTGATAATCGTGTGGCTAAGATTTTTGCCAAGATTCAAAAGGATTCTCTATTCATTCAATACATAGGATTTCAGCAGGATCTACCCCAGTCTGCTGACATGCAAGCAGAGTAGTAGATTTTTGTAAAAAGCTTTTATAATTGTAAAGGACAATGTTTTATCAACTGATTGCAATAATGTAAATTTGTTTTAACTATTAAATGAACCAAAAATAAGACTTATTTTATCTTTGTGAAAATATTGGACACAGTGTGTTGTCAAGCTTATGAGATGCGATGCAAGTGTAAGCCACTGTGACACTATTGTTCTTTTTTAAAAAAAATTTTATAAATGTCTAATGATAATGTCAATGAGGGATTTTTAATCACTGCTATGTTGAAATTGTAACTAATATTGATACTGTTGTTGATAATATTCATTTTTGTTTCACTACTTTTGGTTTGTTCTGTGTCGTGTTTGTGTCTCCTCTCAATTGCTCTGTTTATTGCAGTTCTGAGTGTTGCTGGGTCGGGTTTGGTTTTGGAATTGGATTGCATTGTTATGGTATTGCTGTGTATTGTTTTGTTGGATTGATTAATTAAAAAATACTAAAAAATACAAAAAAATTATTTAAAAAATTTTAAAAAAATAGATTTTTAAAAAATGAGAATCGATTCTGAATCCCACAACGTGAGAATCGCGATTCGAATTCAAATCGATTTTTTCCCACACCCCTAATATATATATATATATATATATATATATATATATATATATATATATATATATATATATACATATATATATATATATATATATATATATATATATACATATATATATATATATATATATACTGTATATATATATATATATATATATATATATATATATATATATATATATATATATATATATATATATATATATATATATATATATATATATATATATATATATATATATATATATATATAAAAAAGTTTGTTTGTAATTATGATTTTTTTAATCTGTTCTTTCTAGCCCATCCATCAATCCATTTTCTACCTCTTGTTTCTCTTGGGGTCTCCTAGCTGCTCAGGCAAATAACATTGTCTAAAAATGCATTTTCCCATCAATAACGTGATGTCATCACACTCGCGCCGCAGTGTCGAGCAAGCGTGCGGCAAATTCGCGTTCTTTCAGTCAATTAGTGCACAAGGGGAAAAAAATGGCGAAATCGTTGGGGAAACATAAAATAGATTCAGAGTGTAGAGTTTTTAAACATCAGTGGACATATGACTTTTTTTGTTCAGTGTAAGGAAAAGGCAGTTTGTCCGCGGCCCCCGGGTAAAAAAGTTTGGAGACCCCTGGTCTAGAGCACAGATGTCAAACTCAAGGTCGGTCCGGGGCCCAAATCTGGCCCGCCACATTATTTTATGTGGCCCGCGAAAGCCTGGAAATAATATGCATTAATAAAATGCTTAATCTTTTCTTACTAAATATATTTGTTCTTTCCCTTTTGACATTAAAAATCATGTACTGCATGTAATTGCATATCTTTAAAAAATCAATATTATCAAAATCAAAATATTATATTATCATGTATTACAAAAATATTTTTGGTTAAAAAAAAAGATAAATACTGTACTTTAATATCTGCTTGACTTATCATTTCAAAACAAATGATCAATCAAATTGTCGACTGTAAAATTTTACGGTTAAATTTACCGTAAAATCAACTTTGGTACTGTTTTTTTTCCAAATACAGTAAGACACTAAAAAGTTAAAAAAACAAACAAAAAAAACATTAAAACAAGAATTTACAGTCAAACAAACAAACTGGCAGCTCTGTTGCTTGAATTTTACCACTAAAAACCGTGGTATTGTTTCTCCATTCCATTCCATGTATTCCATTGTTTTATATGCTGTAAAAAACCCACTGTTTTTACTGTAAAATTCTAGTGACTGAGCTGCCAGTTTTTAAAGTAAAATTAAAATATTTTTTTGCAGTTTATGTAAAAAAATATATTGTTAATGCATTGTATACAGTATATACATGTACTGTATATTCATATATTACTCATTGTTAAAATCGGCCCTCTGAGGCCAACCATAACTGCGATGTGGCCCTCAATGAAAACGAGTTTGACACCCCTGGTCTAGAGGTACCCAGCAGTCTCTTTTTGTTTATGCTATTAAAAAAACAGAATGCAAGTGTCACTTTTGTTACTGCTACTAAGCAACCGGACGCCTCAATGCTGCCAGTCTGGGTCCAGGTGGACACCACTAGCACCGTGTGCAGTATTAATGATGGTGCAGAAACACAACCTGTTCAAGAAAGCATATGTCAAGACAGGAGGGGAGAGAAGGTCTGTACTTACTTGTATAGGTCAAGCTTGGAAGCATTTTTGAAATAACTTTTTTTTTTGGCAGGCCAGAAGGATTATGTAAGTATATTGTATGTATATGTGTGAGATGTAAGTGACTTCCTGGAAATGTCAGGGTTAATACAACATGCTTAATTGCTAGTGTACAATTTGCAATGCTCTCTGTGTTTCTGTTTCTTTACACCGGCTATTTATGTGGTACAGTTCCTCTTATTTTCCTTGAAAAATAACCTGTGTTGTTGGAATTGCGGTGCCATAGTTACAATTCACCAACACAAGTATGTTGTACTTACATGTTTTAAAGAGAGCCTGCACAGTGGACATTTGTGTTTAGATGGATGGCTATTTTGTTCCGAAATCCTAAATTCTGCATACATTCAGTCAGATTTTGCATGAAAAATAATGAATAATGAGAAGAATACAAGCACATTTGTAGCACAATGTGATATTTTTTGGAGTGGAGTAATACAATAACTGCAGTCTTCGTATGATCACAGAACATGTGCAGAGTTGATTGATTGAAACTTTTATTAGTAGATTGCACAGTACAGTACATATTACGTACAGTTGACCACTAAATGGTAACACCCGAATACGTTTTTTAACGTAAATCAATTCATGGTTACAAAACCCAAAACCATTGAAGTTGGCACGTTGTGTAAAGAGTAAATAAAAACAGAATACAATGATTTGCAAATCCTTTTCAACTTATATTCAATTGAATAGACTGCAAAGACAAGATATTTAATGTTCCAAATGAGAAACTTAATTTTTTTCTTTGCAAATAATCATAAACTTAGAATTTAATGGCAGCAACACATTGCAAAAAAGTTGTCAGAGGGGCATTTTTACCGCTGTGTTACATGGCCTTTCCTTTTAACAACACTCAGTAAACGTTTGGGAACTGAGGAGACACATTTTTGAAGCTTTTCAGGTGGAATTCTTTCCCATTCTTGCTTGATGTACAGCTTAAGTTGTTCAACAGTCCGGGGTCTCCGTTGTGGTATTTTAGGCTCCGTATTGCGCCACACATTTTCAATGGGAAACAGGTCTGGACTACAGGCAGGCCAGTGTAGTACCCGCACTATTTTACTACGAAGCCACGCTGTTGTAACACATACAGAATGTGGCTTGGCATTGTCTTGCTGAAATAAGCAGGGGCTTCCATGAAAAATACCTTGCTTGGATGGCAACATATGTTGCTCCAAAACCTGTATGTACCTTTCAGCATTAATGGTGCCTTCACAGATGTGTAAGTTACCCATGCCTTGGGCAGTAATACACCCCCATACCATCACAGATGCTGGCTTTTCAACTTTTCACCTTTGAACAGTCGAGATGGTTATTTTCCTCTTTGGTCCGGAGGACACGACGTCCACAGTTTCCAAAAACAATTTGAAATGTGGACTCTTCAGACCACAAAACACTTTTCCACTTTGCATCAGTCCATCTTAGATGAGCTCGGGCCCAGTGAAGCCGGCGACGTTTCTGGGTGTTGTTGATAAATGGCTTTGGCTTTGCATAGTAGAGTTTTAACTTGCACTTACAGATGTAGTGACCAACTGTAGTTACTGACAATGGTTTTCTGAAGTGTTCCTGAGCTCATGTGGTGATATCCTTTACACACTGATGTCGCTTTTTGATGCAGTACCGCCTGAGGGATCAAAGGTCACGGGCATTGCCGCTTATGTGCAGTGATTTCTCCAGATTCTCTGAACCTTTTGATGATATTACGGACTGTAGATGGTGAAATCCCTAAATTCCTTGCAATAGCTCGTTGAGAAATGTTGTTCTTAAACTGTTGGACAATTTGCTCACGCATTTGTTGACAAAGTGGTGACCCTCGCCCCATCCTTGTTTGTGAATGACTGAGCATTTCATGGAAGCTGCTTTTATACCCAATCATGGCACCCACCTGTTCCCAGTTAGCCTGTTTACCTGTGGGATGTTCCAAATAAGTGTTTGATGAGCATTCCTCAACTTTCTCAGTCGTTTTTGCCACTTGTGCCAGCTTTTTTGAAACAGGTTGTAGGCATCAAATTCCAATTGAGCTAATATTTGCAAAAAATAACAACGATTACCAGTTGGAACATTAAATATCTTGTCTTTGCAGTCTATTCAATTAAATATAAGTTGAAAAGGATTTGTAAACATTGTATTCGGGTTTTTTTTACCATTTACACAACGTGCCAACTTCACTGGTTTTGGGTTTTGTATTATTACCTTGTTACTATATGACTCATATGTTACATTAAAGACTTACCAATACTGTGGAATAGTGAGTCATGGAGGAGAACCCAGTAGAATCTGATGACGACGTCCAGAAGGCGCACAGGACCACACTTCTGTGGGAAAAGCAAATTCAGCAAAGCATTGTGGTGGACCTCAGCGAGGATGAAAGCCTTCACCTCAGTGACCTGCAGGCTTCTTCTTTAGCTTTTCATCTCACGCAGGAGAAGTGTGCAAGGTCAGAGGCCAGTGTCCATCTCAATGGTGAGTCTTCGTGATGATGGCTTGAGAAAAAAAAGACACAAATAAGAAGCATAAGAGATCCTAATGTGGTTGTTTGCAGAAAGTGCTGAGCGATCAGTTGTGGATGATACCTACTCAGGTTTCAGTGTGGTCAGGAGTGAGAACATCCACTCAAACTTGCAAAGACACAACACCATGCAAGATGAGGAGACTATGCACCAGGAGTATGAAGACCCGGGGCAGAATACCAGCGATGAGGATCAGGAGGACCTGCCATATGACGGAGAGCTGGGCAGTCCTTACTTCACCCGTATGGTAAACGTGATATCTGATGAAGGAAAAACTGTGCTTCAGTCGCCTGAAAATGTGGAGAAACAAGCAACTTTACCGCAAGAGGTTGCCAGTGAGGGAGCACCAACACACACCCGCCCTGCAGTTGACCTCAACCAGCTGTTGCTGCGCCATTTGGTCCGGGAGGATTTGCTGCCGATCGAAGCGGAGACTCTACCAGAGGTGTCCCTGCTGGAGAGCGTAGACGACCTTCTCTGCAGCGCCTCAACATGCGTCAACACTGCGGCGCTGAGCAGTATCTCTGAGAGAGAGAAGCCTTCCGAGGAGACATATCCTGACAACACCAGTCCTGAGCGCAAAGTGTGTGATGTTCTCACCAGGGATGTCTCTCATTTGCGCAGAAGGTCCTTTGGCGACATCAAGTACGGCCAGGGTCAAGTCCATTACCCGCTCCCTGACTTCTCCAAAGTAGCTCCTAAGGTGAAAATCCCAAAGGCTTCCACTTGTGTTCCTCAAGTCCCCAGTCCTATGATCAGGGCCCAGTCCTCCCCGGAGATGTTAGACGTGATCAGCAGAGTCCTGGAGGATTCAGGCCAGCCATCAGAGAATCCTCAACTCTTTAAAGACACACATCAGCAGACTGGTCCTGCACCGAGGCATCACCTGCAGGTGCAGCACACATTTATCACCTCTTCCTTGTACTGTAGGATACATGTTTTCTTCATTCTCTTCAGGCTGAATATGATAAATTACTGGCCAAATATGGCCAGGCTGAAAATCTCATAGACAGAATGAGGCTGGGAAGCAAAGTAAGTAAACATGCAATACAGGACGTCTCAGTGATCGAATTAAGTCTGGCTTTTACGTAAAAGACAATCATTGGTACTTTAACTTAACTTTAAATGCTGCGGTTTTTGCAGCCCTCTTCCGACATTTGCATTGAGAATGAGGAGAACGATACAGCAAACCTAAAGGAAGGAAGCCATGTTGGACCTGTAGCATCTCACATTCCAACACCAGGTAGGTTTCTCTATGACATCTGATATTACAGCAGGCGTTGCTTCGACGACTGCGAACCAGCGGATTGTTTCCGTGCAGGTAAAGGGGATCAGATGACTCGATTCTGGTTTCATCTTTTTCTTTGCTTTTGGGTGCCTACGTTACATGAGAGCCACTGCCTGTAAACACATTCACTAGGTTTCCATGCACTAAATTAGTCCGATTTCTCAAATAGTTTTTTTTTGTATTTTCACACACATGTGTGAAGTCCAAGTGTCCATGCACACTCTCTAATCCACACTTTTTCTGCAGGCGAGCTACTTTTCAATTGACCAAGTGGAAGGGATCTACCTCATTCATATATATAATTTATATTTATTTATTTATGAAAGAGACGTTTTTGTTAGCAAGCTAAATGTGTTTAATGATAATACAAATATGTTTAACAATCCTTTCTTTCATGAAGACAAGAATATAAGTTGGTGTATTACCTGATTCTGATGACTTGCATTGATTGGAATCAGACAGTAGTGCTGATAACGTCCACATTTTCAAATGGGGGAGAAAAAACTCCTCCTTTCTGTCCAATACCACATGAAAGTGGTTGCTTTTTGCCATCTTATTTGTCCAGCTTCTACACTCCTTTTTATACACTTTACAAGAAATACATTGGCAGCAAACTCCGTAGCTTGCTAGCTTGTGCATGCTAGCTTTCTGAGACTCTTATTGTGTTAGCGCAAACAGTTGAAACAGGGCTTTTATTGTGAAGATAGGAACTGTGTGGTCGGTTTTTAGAGTTTTGATGGCAGGTACGGCGCGAGAGTCTGTTGAAATAAAAATTGTTTCTCGCCTTCCTGTCGGTCATTTTTTCTTAATAATGATCTGGCAGCAGCCAGCGTCATCTCACAAGACCCTCGGGTGCCGTGAATGTCAATCAAGTGACGAAAGTGACGGGTTGGTGAAGATTGATGATCGCTAATTTTTAGGTCTATTTTTTTAATGCCTGGATGGCGATGGACTGACACACCCTCCACCATCGACCGCTGTCTCCCCATCGACGTAATGGGCACCCCTGATCTATTGCGACTATTTGTCATACACTGTGTGCCTCCCGTACACTGAGGGGCGCTTATTTCCTTTTGGTGCGGATAAATGTATTGCTTTTCCGGTTGACCTATGACGTCACACATCTTTGGTTCCTTACAAGTTCAAACATCTTAGCTCTGTTGTACATGATGTCCGCTGTAATATCGGCACATATTACGTCTCTAATGGCTATGTTGATGTTAAATAACAGACAGCATTAAGACATGATCTTAGACTGCGCCACGAACATGACGCTATTACCAAGAATGTATCGGAGCAGATGTAAGTAAGTAAGTAAATTGTATTTATAAAGCGCTTTTCTCAGATAAAATGACAAAGCACTGTACAAAACATAGGAGAAGTAGAGAAGTAAAACAACAATTCAATGAAAACAACATAAAAAGGGTACAAAGTGGATTAAAAATGATAGTTAAAAGGTGCATTAACTAAAAGCTTTACTAAAAAGAGAAGTTTTCAAATGTTTCTTAAAAGTGTCAACACAGTCAAGATCACGGAGGGACTGGTGCAAGTTGTTCCAGAGTCTGGGAGCTATAGTCTGGAATGCCAGGGTTTTAAAATGACTTTTTGGGATCTTTAGAAGACCCTGGCCTGAAGACCCTGAAGAGTAGGGGCATAACAAGTCAGTAATGTACTGAGGGGCCCTACCATGAAACTGAAGAGTAGGGGCATAACAAGTCAGTGATGTACTGAGGGGCTCCACCATGCAACTGAAGAGTAGGGGCATAACAAGTTAGTGATGTACTGAGGGGCCCCACCATGCAACTGAAGAGTAGGGGCATAACAAGTTAGTGATGTACTGAGGGGCCCCACCATGCAACGCACGGAAAGTCAGGACTAAAATCTTCAACTGAATTTGACTGGAAGGCAATGAAGACTGGATCAAATGGGGGTGTCATGGACTGTTCTGGGTGCACCGGTCTAAAGTCTGGCAGCTGCATTTTGTACCGTCTGAAGTCTCTTTAGTGTTGACTTGTTGAAAAGAGTGAAGAGAGAATTACAATAGTCAATACCAGTTGAAATGAACGTGTGAATGATCCTTTCCAGATCCAATTTTGACAGCAAATGTCTCACTTTAGAAATATTTCTGAGGTGATAAAAACAGTTTTTGGTCATTTTTATCGGGAGCAATGCAGGTCCGAAGCAAAGAAAGACCGGTGAGAGAGGGTTTTTTTTAAGGAAATTTGGACGGAGAATTGTGTAAACAAAACTTTAGAATGTCTCGAAGTGCACTCATAGGGCTTTGTGGATTGATGGGAGGAGTTTTAAATCCGAAGGAAAAGACAGTTTGTGCTGTTCTGGACTATCTTGCCAGTTGTGTGGAATACAGCTACTTTTCAAAAACCGAACAAGATCAGATCAAGGTGTTTCCATGGGTTGTAGAATGCTTATTTAGGACCAAACTATTTAAGGAATCTGACTAATTTAGTGCATGGACACATACTGATCAACATTCTAATACAAAATATCACTCTATATGTTTCATAAAACAGTTGAAAATCAGGTGATCACGTCCGATGAGGCCAGTGATGCTGAAAAAATGGCCGCTGAGCTGAGAGACATTATCAGCCAGTTCATGCAGACGGTGAGTTTTAGAGCCTGTCCTCTCAGTAACGTTTATGTCTCGTTTTGCTGGCGGCTTGAAAAAAATAAATGCATCTACATGGAGTCATATCAATAACGTGTGATGTCCACTGGGTGAAAATGATGTAATACAATGACTCGCCACAAGTGGTGCTGTAAGGAGACACAGACCAGAGCTGTGTATAGAGCAGTGGTTCTTAACCTGGGTTCGATCGAACCCTAGGGGTTCGGTGAGTCGGGCTCAGGGGTTCGGCGGAGGTCAAGACACACCCGACTCATCATGTAAATACAAACTTCTCCCTATCGGCGTATTACGGATACGGCAACAGCAGAAGTCACACTGATTTGCAGGTGTGTAATTTTTTGTGACTTTATGCACTGTGTTGGTTTTGTTGTTTGAACAAGGTGATGTTCATTCACGGTTCATTTTGTGCACCAGTAAAACAACATGGTAACACTTTAGTATGGGGAACATATTCACCATTAATTAGTTGCTTATTAACATGCAAATTAGTAACATATTGGCTCTTAACTAGTCATTAAGTACTTATTAATGCCTTATTTGGCATGGCCTTATTATAAACCTAACCCTGGCCCTAACTCTCTAACCCTGACCCTAACCCTAACCAAATAACTCTAAATTAAGTCTTTGTTACTTAGAATATGTTCCCATAGTGTCCAAAAAACTCTAAATTAAGTCTTTGTTACTTAGAATATGTTCCCCATACTAAAGTGTTACCAAAAACATATGACTTTGTCTTGGAATTTGAATTTAATTTTTTTCACTAAAGAAGGGTTCGGTGAATGCGCATATGAAACTGGTGGGGTTCGGTACCTCCAACGAGGTTAAGAACCACTGGTATAGAGTATGGCCAACTAAACGAGAGGCGCCATCTTTGCTACCAATGATGTGTGCGACTGTGCCCATAAGAATGCAATAACAGTTGTTCTGACAATAGTTTTCCTGATTAAATCAACCAAAGTAGTCTAGTCTAGTCTAAATATAATTCTAAACACTCTCCAGGTCATAAACTTACAATAAAACATGCTTTTATTGCGTCAAAGTATAATTTATGGCCGTATTTGATGCACTCCGCCGCAACATTCATGCAGTGTTAAGTCACCATCTAATATGCTGTTGCCACTACTTCAGAAAGTACACAATGGACACAAATAAACGTAATACCCTCATTTTGCCAAAATCCTCAACAGCTTTGGACCAACAACTCGACTTGTGAATCACAAAACAAATGAACTGGTACTCGGCGAGTCTAAAAAAAATCAGTGTGCCAATCGATCAATTTAAAAGACATTTGGCAGACTCACAGATAAATGTATAACTTATATTTATTATTTATATTTATACAGTACAGGCAAAAAGTTTGGACACACCTTCACATTCAACGTGTTTTCTTTATTTTCATGACTATTTACATTGTAGATTGTCACATCAAAACTATGAATGAACACATGTGGAGTTATGTACTTGACAAAAAAAGGTGAAATAACTGAAAACATGTTTTATATTCTAGTTCCTTCAAGATATCCACCCAGCAGCATCTCAACGTTGTTTTAATGTTTTGCTGGGAGGGGAACGACGCTATTTCACAAAATGTTGCCTATCATTCCTATTGTTTAATCAAAAGTGCCTCAAAGGACTTTCCAAACTCACAACAACATCCCCTGATTGAAACCCAACATCCGGGCAAGAAAAACTCTAAAGACCCGAACTTGCACTGCTCAGCTGTTGGTCTTTTTCCCGCAGGTGGATGACTTCAAGCAGAGAGTGAGCAACAGGTCGCTCAGCACAAAAGAGCAGCAAACGGTGAACACTTTTTCAAATGTGTTCCTGCATGTGCCTGAGCTTACTACGGTCTCACTTGCTGTGTGTGCTCAACTTTCTCTTAGATGTTGAGGAGCTTGACGGAAGCCCAAGACCAGTTGGAAAGAAAATACATGAGCAAGAAGGAGGAGCACAGATCTCTGGAGATGCAGAATAATCTGGGCCTGAGCAGAAATATTGGATCCTTCGACCCAAACAGGTTCTTCACTCTTGCGTTTGTGCATGTTCAGCACGGTCTGCTAATTCTGCTTATTTGCATGTGTGCAGGCTGGTCGAGGGAGATATTTTCAGGGTGGGCATGCACCTCGAGGACATAAAGGAAATGATCGACAAAAACATGTGCGAGCAGATCATCCCTCCCCTCTTATTATCTACTCCAAAGGCAGTGACCATGAAGACCACGCCTCCATCGTCACTACATGAGGTAACACACACAACTTAGACTTAGACTTAGACAAACTTTAATGATCCACAAGGGCGTAGCACCACATTCTGGGCCTCCATACACAAAAATCCTAATGGGGGCCCAACCCTAAACCCAACGCCACCGCCCTGTACACACTTGGTATGTTTACACATATGTTAATCGTTCGACAGCCCTAATTTTAATACATAAAAATAATATTACATGGATTATATTGGATCTCTTTTTGTACAAACACATTATTGTCTGCAGTTGAGTAATCAACAACAAACATGAAACATTTGCATTAAATGTTGCTGTTTTAGGAGTGTTCTGAAAGCGCTGATTGTACGTTTACATACATTTGATGCTGCAGGCTGTGTGGAAAAACAGCTCTTAACTTGGACTATGTCTCATGTTTCAGGGCTCAAGTGCAGCTTTGACCACTGAATGTTTGAAAATGGCGACACAGACGAACACTGAAAAACGCACCAGTGGAGAAGATGAGTTATTAGACGAAATGAGTGAGCTCATAACTGATGACGTATTAAAGAGCAGCAACAGGTGAAGATCATCTATCCAACCATTTTCTACGGCTTGTCCCTTTCGGGTCTGCGGGGGGGCTGGAGCCTATCCCAGCTGCACTCGGGTGAAAGGCAAGGTAGACCCTGGTAAAGTCGCCAGTAGATTATAAATCATTGTGACAGCGCTACAACAGCGCCTCTGCTGGTCGCAGCCAAGTAGTGCACAGCATTGTGCTTCAATTGCAGCAAGATTAACAACAAACTCCACAAAACAAAATAACAATTAATCAACTAATTTAGGGCTGCAACTAACTATTTTGATAGTCGACTAATCATTGACTATCTTAACGATTAGTCGATTAATCAGCTTATGAATGTTTATGAAGCTCCTTTAAATGCAGCTTGAGCTATTTTAAGCATGTGCTAACTCACAATAAAGACAAAAAATATGATAACAAAACACATTAGGCTATTACAAACCCCAAAACCAGTGAAGTTGGCACGTTGTGTAAATGGTAAACAAAAACAGAATACAATGATTAGCAAATCCTTTTCAACCTATATTCAATTGAATAGACTGCAAAGACAATATATTTAATGTTCGAACTGGTAAACTTTATTTTTTGCAAATCATTTGAAATTTTATGCCTGCAACATGTTTCAAAAAAGCTGCCACAAGTGGCAAGAAAGACTGAGAAAGTTAAGGAATGCTCATCAAACACTTAAATGGAACATCCCACAGGTGAACAAGCTAATTGGGAACAGGTGGGTGCCATGATTGGGTATAAAAGCAGCTTCCTTGAAATGCTCAGTCATTCACAAACAAGAATGGGGCGAGGGTCACCACTTTGTGAACAAATGCGTGAGTCCAACAGTTTAAGAACAACATTTCTTAACGAGCTATTGCAAGGTCTGTTCTAGGCGCAAAGTTCAAAAGCCAGCATCTGTGATGGTTAGGGGGTGTATTAGTGCCTAAGTCTGTGAAAGTACCATTAATGCTGAAAGGTACATACAGGTTTTGGTTTGATTGAAACTTTTATTAGTAGATTGCACAGTACAGTACATATTCCGTACAATTCACCACTAAATGGTAACACCTGAATACGTTTTTCAACTTGTTTAAGTCAGTGTCCACGTTATTCAATTAATGGTAAATTCAATTCATGAAGCAACATACAGTATGTTGCCATCCAAGCAACGTCTTTTTGATGGACGCCCCTGCTTATTTCAGCAAGACAATGCCAAGCCACATTCTGCACGTGTTACAACAGCGTGGCTTCGTAGTAAAAAAGTGTGGGTACTAGACTGGCCTGCCTGTAGTCCAGACCTGTCTACCATTGAAAATGTGTGGGGCATTATGAAGCTTAAAATACCACAATGGAGAGCCCGGACTGTTGAACAACTTAAGCTGTACATCAAGCAAGAATGTTCAAAAATGTGTCTCCTCAGTTCCCAAACGTTTACTGAGTGTTGTTAAAAGGAAAGGCCATGTAACACAGTGGTAAAAATGCCCCTGTGCCAACTTTTTTGCAATGTGTTGCTGCCATTAAATTCTAAGTTAATGATTATTTCCCAAAAAAAAAATTGTTTCTCAGTTGGAACATTAAATATCTTTTGGGTTTTGTAAATGTTGTCAATTAAAGTGCTGATAAAAACAAAGTATACATTTTTATGTAAACAAAGGACAGTCATAATATCAGCATAAAAACAAACAACAAGAACAGAGCTTCCTCAAAAGTTGTCTGTTGTTAGCTAACAAGCTTTTTATCATACCAAGGACAAATACTTACATGCCTCCTTTTTGAATGCTTTAAATGTCATACTGCCGTGAAAAACAAGGTTCGTTGTGCAAATTATGAACGTTTGTGTCTTTTGACGTGTTTATGGTGAAATGTTGCCATACTGTACTTTCAATGTTTTGCTGGTGGTGTTGGCAGCCATTTTTCTCTTCCTGTTGATTGCCAGTCACCGGTCAGTCTGAATCGCACATATTCCATTTCCATTCTGAAAAATTCTACTGATGACGTCACAGACTATTGGATTTGCCTGTGAAAATTTTTATTATTGATTTTTGTCGACAACTTCCGCACCCCTAATGCGCATCTCTAGTCCTTATGCCAAATATTAACGGTAAGCCTTTTTTTTTTGTCCTGTCGGACAAATCATATAGTCGATGTAGATGCCCATATCTGCTATACAGATTTACTTTACAAAATAGAAATGTTGGATACTTATCTTGTGCCTTATTTGTATTTGACTTTATTAAATGTATTTATATTATTATTTGGTGCAGCCGAACCGGAGCAGGAGGGGATAGAAAGAGAGGAAAAAAGGAATGCGGAGGGGGACAAAAGGGGACAAAAGGGGGATAAGACAGAGACAACAACAACAACAACAATAACAACATCAGCGAACAGGATATGTACAAATATGATAGTAAAAGTGATGGCTAAGAAGCAGTTAGTGAAATAAATGTTAATAATACAGAAATGACAAAGAACATTTTTACACTACTAATGGAGCAATACAAATACCAATAGAAATAACACTATTGATAATGAATAATAACAGTAATTACCTCTATTATCAACAATACAATTGTTTCAAATGCAAAAATACATATATGTAATGATAACTTGAAATACAAAAGAAAGCAGATAAATGGAGGGGAAGAAAGAGAAGCAAACTATATTAACCTTGTAGATTGTTATAGTAACCATGGGTTAAGCTTTGTCAGTGTGCCGTGTGTTACCAAGTTTCCCCTAAGGGAACAACATTAATATACTGTATGTTTGATGAAACGTGATTATACGTATGAGTGTATGTATGCATATGTGCTTGCGTATGTACAGTATGTGTATATGTATGTTTGTACAGTGAATGTATATGTACAGTATGTGTATATGTATGTTTGTACAGTGAATGTGTGTGTTGATGTACAAACTTTAAATGTGTGTAGGTACAGTATGTACTGTATTTGTCTATGGATGTGAGATCGCAGGTACCTATGTGTGTGTGTATGTATGTATACAGTATATGTATGTATGAATAATTGTGTGTACGTGTGTACGGTACACCTTTGACTGTAATATCTAAAGTAGCCATTCATCTTGTGTATAGTGCTCGTTAGTGTGTGTGTTCATAAAATAGGCATGTTCTCAAGCTTCCTGCTGGAAGATTGAGTGTCAGGTACCGTGTAGGTGTTCGGTTCCATTGAGCCCAGCTAAAGAGTGTTTTTGGAATTGTGTGTACAGGCTTTCTGTTTTCCCTGTGGAAGGGCACCCAGAAGCTGAAGGTGAAGCTGAGAGAAAAGCAGGGATAGGTAGCAGTCAGCAATGGACACCTGGAAGGTCAGTGTTTTTATGGATTCATTCAATTAGTATGTTTTATTAAAGCTGTAAACATGTTTGATGTAGTGGTACCCAGGATGGTATTCAGAACTCAAACCTAGAATGTGACTTTGTGGATGGTGTCAGTCTGCTTGTGGGCTCCTCTTCCCCTGATGCATGCTCACCATCACTATCACAGGTATTGTAAAATATAATTTCATGTTATTTCGCATGGTTTGACAACTTAAAGTATTGTTTTCTCCTTGAGGGAATTGTTTGCAGAGAGACAGACAGTGGTTTCGGGAGCTCCTACTTTATTAAATTGGGAGGGACATTGCAGCCTATTTCTCCAACAGAAAGGTACAAAGTTGTCATTTGTGTATATTTTACTGTATGTGTTTGTGTAAGGGAAAGGGTGAACACTTGGCAAAACAAGCACCCCCGATGTGTTACTTTACATGACAAATGTACTACATGGTGATGCTGCTGGTAAACCCAAAATGAAACCCATTAAAACACTTTATGTAACTTTAATCACCACAAAAGTTGGCCCACGTGTTTAAGGGACTGACGAGCGAGCATGTGTGTGTTGAATTTGAGCAAAATCGTTTGAAATACATGGCTGCCATCAAACAAAATGTATTTACAGGGGAACAAGTGGAAGTTAGCTGACAACAATGAGCATTTGTTTTATGGTTCACTTACAGTACATAGGGATGGGTAGCGAATTCGGTACTTTAATAGGTACAGGACGAATTCTGCCGGTACTACCGTGTATCGATTCACATAAAATCAAAAGGTGCCATATTTCGATACCTTTGTTACACGTGACATCACGTCCGGTCGCTCAAACACTTGGCGGACAAACAAGTACTCTAGCAACCCTCAGAGCGGATTGTCTCTAGGTAATGTTGCAATGTTCCATGCAAACAAATCAAGTATGTCTGATAGAAAACCTCTCAAACGTACAGTAAGACTCCACTTTGTCTTTAAATGTGCTAGCTCGATGCTAATTTACATTGGATTTGCTATCGACATAATTCTGGTTAGCATTAGCAATTTTCCGTGGCGATTTCAATACCTCCAAAATTGGTAATGACAACCACAACTACAATTGTAAAGCATGTTACAATTACCCAGCTAGAGTATAAAGTGCAGTACTTACAGTACAAACACTTTTTAGTTCTCAACAAAAGACTAGATTCAGCTCAATGACAAAGACTACTCCCTGACTAAGCAACACACCGTATTCCAGACCTGGGCAAAATACGGCCCGCGGGCCACATGCGGCCCATTATGATTTACAATCTACATAATTTTTTTAGACCTAACATCAAAACTGTAGCCGCCATTATGATGTGCAGTGCTGTTTTTAAATGACCGTAAGTCTTGAACTATAGAAAGTATTTCAATGCTTGAAATCTGCGCTTTTGGGTGTTATAGGAGTTATTATGGTAATCTACATCACAGCAGCTCAGACAAGGAACAAACCAGAGTGGGTGGGGTTTGTTTTCAGAGCAGCCAGCCCGAAACGTGTGTCAGAAATAGATGCGGAAGCACATTTTTATGTGATAATATATCATATTGTAGGTGTTTATTACACTTTGCCTTCATATGTTGCTGTTTGTTACATTTTTTTTGTGTTTTTCTTGATTGTAAAAGATACACAACTATCGAGAAGCTGCTCTGAGAAGTAAAAGAGGAGCGATGTTCATATGTTGTTAATGTTCAGTGTTTTATTGCTCATAGTTAATATTGTAAATCCCACATAAAAGAGGAGCGATGTTCATATGTCGTTAATATTTGGTGTTTTATTGTTCTTAGTTAATATTGTAAATCCCACTTTCTTTATTTTCATGTACATTTTGGGTGTCCAATTCAGTAAAAAAAAAAATTAAAATTCCATTCCGTTTTTTTGAGGTGGTCTGTCATAACTTTTTTAGAATTCTATCGGACATTGTGACTTTTGGTATTAGTGTTCCTGAAAAAAAGGCAGCCAAACACACATACTGTACAGCAGGTTTTTACAGCTAAATGTGTATGTATCATTTATTGGCCCCCCAGACACATTTTTTTTCTCTCAATGTCGCCCCCGAGGCAAAATATTTGCCCAGCTCTGCCATAGTCTCTACACGACTGCTATCTAACGTCTTGGAATTGCAACTGCATGCAAAGCCTACTACATAATTAAATGAGAACAGGAAGTGAAAATACGTGTTAGTAATTGCTATGAAGTAGAAAATGGGTCGGATTAAATAGGCTTTGCTTCTTCCTACTCCTTTTCTGACATGTTGTAAAGAAAAAAATCTAAAGATGTCAACTATGTGATGTACAATATTGAAACTGTAGACATAAACTTCAACTTTAACTTCAACAATAATATATGTATAGCATTTGCAAATGACACTCAGAAGTATTTAAGATTTAAAAAATGGACATCTGTATTCCAGTATGACCTTCATCTTGTTGCTGGATTGTCGCTTTTCTGTGGTTTGCTTTATGTGCTTTGTGCTTTTGGCCACCAAGTGTAGACCTTTGTGACAACATCATGGTTCTACTCTGATGTTTCAGACCCTAACTCTTTAAAAGCCCTTCTGCAGCGTTCACAGTGATGGACTTAGTGCCTCAGACAGCGAAGGCTCCTCCCTCAACCTGCAGACAACCATCCATCCATCAGATGCGAACAGCTGGCAGCGGACCAGCGTCAATTCACCGGTACGAGCAGATGCGGTGGATCTGTGGGTGCAAAGTACCACTAAAGACTCAGTCAAACTGCTGGGTAAGTTCATTTTTCCACCAAAAATGTGTACATTTTCTCATTCTGTGACCTGAACAGGCTCTGATGCAAGCCATCACTACACCTCTGAAGCTATGAATGGAGAACCGAACAAACAGCACCAGTGCTCCTGTGATGGGTTAGTAGGACCTCACACTCTTTTAAATGTATTTTTCTTTCCCAGTAAACACGCAAGCTGTGTGTGTCCAGTGTGGTTATCCAAGCTTTGCAGGAAGATGTAAGAGAGCTGAAGAAGAATCTAGAAGGTCTGGCACAGAAGATGGATTACCTGGCCTTTAAATACAGGCAGGAGCGTAGGTCCAATTCTAAACCAAGGACCTACCAGAAGCTATCTAGGTCAGTCGGCTTGCAGTCCCGTGAAGCTTACCGTATCTTTCGGACCATAGGGCGCACCGGATTATAAGGCGCACTGCTGATTAGTGGGTCCTGTGAAAAAACGTCCGACCGGAACTTTCTAATAACTAAAGTTCCGTGGGTGAATTATGTAAACTCACTACACCGGTAGTATTACTGCTTCCATAGCGAGTCTAATGACAGATATAAGTAAGAACTTTCCACTACTTATATTAGAAATGGCAACAGTGGAGGAGGAATGTCCCATAACAAGAAGATAGAGAAAAAGAAGAAGCTTATCGACTAGGCGTCTCCACTGACTACAATGGCGGACGAGGGCAAATTTTCAGGACTTATGTAGATCCCAAATACACATCAGTATGTACCAGAAGTTAAGGAAAGTTGGTTTTTGCATAATATTGCAAAACAAAATGCCAGATAATATGTCTGCTAATAGGTGTAATTTTGCGGTCCATACACACACCATAATAATACTCGTATGTTGAAGCAGAGTACGTTGGAGTACAGTAGCCATAATGCTCCGACAATCCATCAAGCGGTGCGGCTTCATAGCTTACCAAAGTCGTACTAAAACATTTTGACAGATTTTTGAGTGCCTTGTGTAATGTTTTATATTCTCAATGGAACATTTAAAGTTTTGGTGCTGTTTACTGGTGTCATCTTGCAGTCTACACGTATCTCTTGTGTGACTGCCATCTACTGGTCACACTTATCATTACACCATGTACCAAAGAAAATAGCTTCGAGGTCGGTAAGCACAACTAGAATTATTCCGTACATTAGGCGCACCGAGTTATAAGGCGGACTAACGATTTGTGAGCAAATGAGAGGTTTTTAAGTGCGCCTTATAGTCCAAAAAATACGGTACTCTAATAAACGCAACCTATATTTGTAAATGGTGTTATTAACATTTGGCAGATGGCAGCAAACGAGTCAGTTAAGACGGGAAGACTGGATTTCAACAGATATGGACCCAAGCAAGAGCAAAGGTACAGTAAAAAAAAAAAAATTCTGTATATAGGGTACTTACATTGTGGTTTCTCCAGGAACGGACAGTAGTTGCACATCCTGCTCTGAGATGACGCTGCGCTTACACTATCCACCTGCGGGAGGCGATAGAGGCAATTCAGTTTCAGGACAATTGCAGGAGAAGCTGCAAACCAATGGAGGTTAGTGTATGTTTCAGCACATACATAACATAATAGGGCGTGGGAAAACACACTATAATTTTTTTTTTTTACAATTTAAAATGTATTCCAATTTTTTTTTTTAAGTACATACCAAGGTTTTTTGTGAATTAATCATAAAATATTGAGAATCCACACAAAAGTTTAAATTAACCATTAACAAATGTCCTGGATAAACACATGTGTTAATAAAATCACTGAACAATCATATCCCATTGAAACAATATATATATGCTAAGTAAATGCAGGATCAAAGAGCAAGGCACAGTAGAATCTATAAATACAGTACTTACATTGTGGTTTCCCCAGTGGCAGACAGTAGTTGCACATCCCGCTCTGAGATGACGCCGCGTTTACACTATCCACCTGCGGGAGGCGACAGAGTCAATTCAGTTTCAGGACAATTTCAGGAGAAGCTGCAAGCCAATGGAGGTTAGTGTATATTTCAGCACATACATAATATAACATCCATCCATCCATTTTCTACCGCTTGTCCCGTTCGGGGTCACGGTGGGTGCTGGAGCCTTATCTCAGCTGCATTCGGGCGGAAGGCGGGGTACACCCTGGACAAGTCGCCACCTTATCACAGGGTCATTAATATCATTTTCATTGGGTTTCTTTTACTCCACAAGTATCAGATGGAAGCACCTTTGGTCTTATGGAATCTTGTTCGAAGAGAGAAAGAGACAATCCTTCCAAACAGAGGACACAGAGTAAGTGAGAATGTTATGACCTCCTTATTATGTGCATTTTTCAATATTTGATACAGCATGCAACCTGATTTTCTTAAATTGGTATTAGAAATGGGCATGATGATTAGACTATTAAAAATGACAGTAATGTATGTTGATATTGTGGAAACTGACAAAAAACTAGTACTGTTTGCTGGATGCTGTTGTGTTTATTTTATGGACTGAAGGAGAGCTGTACTCTCTGTTAAAAAGCATTTAACTTATTAAAACATAAAAATATTACCTTTTTTAAACAAATAATGTAATTGCAACAACAATGTTAAAGCCTTACATACCATTTTGTTTCGGAGAAATATAACCTTAGAGGAAAATCTAATTTAAAACATTTGTATGCACATGCAACACTTAAAACTTTTAGCATATCAGCATGTGGAATTAAATGATGGAATGGATTAAGCAAATAAATCCAACAAAGCACCAATATGATTCAGTTTAATAGACTGTTCAAACTACAAGTGTTCACAAAGTACACAGAAAAATAATTATGATGAACATCCTGAACCCTTTTTTTTTTTTGAGATAAAGATTATGTATTTAATATTTGTTTACTTACTACGGTATATTACTTATTTATTTATTCACTGTTCTGTTACAGAGAACAAGGAAATGGGATAAAATTGCTACAGTATGAAAAGGGGTAGGATTAAATAAGCTCAGCTTCTTCTGACTCCTTTTCGGACATGCTGTACTGAAACAACTGGAAATATGTGATGCATTACATTGTATTGTATGCATGTTCCACATAAACTGAAACTGAACTGTTTCTGCACCAGAGGCCAACTTGGAAAGATGGTGTCCGTCCACCCAAAGAGCATTTCTCCAGGTCGGCAATGCTTCCTCCTGCAGTCTACCTGCCAGGTATAGACTGAGCCGCAACATCACCAAAAAAGATGTTCCAAAATGACTCTTTACATTCCTTGTTATATTCAGCTACGAAGTGACGGAACCTCCGGTTTATTCCTTGTCTCGACCCCGGAAGCGTTCCACCCATTCGGACACAGCACTCCTACCCAGCAATGTGTACTTTCAGCAGACACTGTCAAGGCCTGGCAACAGACAAACCGGAAGAAAGGTGCTGGTCACTACCCTTATTATCATAACTTTGCAACCTTTTACAACAGTGGTGCCCACACTTTTTCTGCAGGCAGGCTACTTTTCAAATTACCAAGTGGAGGGATCTATCTCATTCATATATATAATTTATATTTATTTATTTATGAAAGAGAGGTTTTTGTTAACAAGTTAAATGTGTTTAATGATAATAGAAGCATGTTTAACACATATAGATTCCTTTCTTTCATGAAGACAAGAATGTAAGTTGGTGTATTACCTGATTCTGATGACTTGCATTGATTGGAATCAGACAGTAGTGATGATAACATCCACATTTTCAAATGGAGGAGAAAAAAGTCATCCTTTCTGTCCAATACCACATGAAGGATGAAGCAGCGCTTTTATTGTGAAAGTAGGAACTTGTGCGGTCAGTCTTTAGAGTTTTTACTGCAGGTACGGCGGAAGAGTCTGTTGAAATAAAAAGTGTTTCTCGCCTTCCTGTCGGTCGTTTTTTCTTATTAATGATCTGGCAGCAGCCAGCGTCGTCTCACAAGACCCTCGGGTGCCGTGAATGTCAATCAAGTGACAAAAGTGATGTCTTGGTGAAAATTGATGATGGCTAATTTTTAGGTCTATTTGTTTCATGCCTGGCTGGCGATCAACTGACACACCCTCCACCATTGACCGCTATCTCGCGATCAACCTAATGGGCACCCCTGCTTTATGACATCATGTTGCTCTGTTTTTGTTTAAAGGAGGGCATCAACGCCACTTTGTGCCACGCTCTCGAGGAAGCTCGCAACCTGAATAAGAAAGCAGACCACATGTTCAGGAGACTGACAGAAGACCTGGTCCAAGTTCAAATCTTGTCGCAGGAGTGTGTGCAACATTCAGCCAGTAGGAGGCAGGACACGACTCATCATGGAAAACAGAGCAGCTGGACCAGCAGAAACACATCTTCTGAGAAGCTGCGTAATTGTAACTTATTTAATGACGAGTATTCATAGCTGTTCTGCTATCTAATAAAAATAACTACACCAGTTGACATACACGCTGATAACTTAAATGTTTTAATTAACTCCTATGGCGAATATTAGTCATGCCATTGCTGTGGACTCCACAAAATCACATACCTGTAGTCTACTGGTCTATAGCATTGATTCCAAACTGGTCTTACCCACAAGTCATGGTGCACTTTTCTAAATTACACAACATAAGGCCACAAATGTCGACGTTTCATATATTTCTGTATTCAGAGCACACAATCCTTCACAGCATTCATAAAGTACACTGTACCTATCCAAAACTGAAGAAACCAAACCACTGCATGTATACATACAAGTTAAAAGTTGACATTTAATACAATTAAATGTCAAGAATGCATGGAAAAAGGCCACATACCGTATTTTCTGGACCATAGGGAGCACCGGATTATAAGGCGCACTGCCGATGAGCGGGTCTATTCAGCGCTTTTTTTCATACAAAAGGCGCACCGGATTATAAGGCGCATTAAATGGGTCATATTATGATTTTTTTTTCTAAATGTAAAAGACTTCCTATTGGTCTACATAACATGTGATGGTGGTTCTTTGGTCAAAATGTTGCATAGATTATGTTTTACAGATCATCTTTAAGTAGCTTTCTGACAGTCGCTTCAGGATGCGCCGTTTTGTGAGCAGTCTTATTTACGTGGCTCACCTTCGACAGCATCTTCTCCCCGTCATCTTTGTTGTAGCGGTGTAGCGTGCAAGGACGGGAGTGGAAAAAGTGTCAAAAGATGGAGCTAACTGTTTTAATGACATTCAGACTTTACTTCAATCAATAACGGAGCAGCATCTTCTCATCCGTGGCTCACTAGTACAACAACATCGCCGGAAATGTGTCCCGTGAAAAACCGTCCGACCGGAACTCTCTAATAACTAAAGTTCCGTGGGTGAATTATGTAAACTTACTACAGATTTTAGCGCTTCCCATAGCGAGATATAAATTTGAACTTTACACTACTTTATATTAGAAAAAGCAACAGCAGAGGATGAATGTCCCATAACAAGAAGATAGAAAAAAAGAAGCTTATCGACTACGGCATCGCCACGGACTACAGTGGCGGACGTACAAAATTTTCAGGACTTATGCAGATCCCAAATACACATCAGCAGGTACCAGAAGGTAAGAACAGTTGGTTTTGCATAATATTGTGAAAAAAACACCAGATAATGTGTCTGCTAATGGGTGCCATTTTGCGGTCCTTATACACACACACACACACACACACCATAGTAATACTTGTATCTCTGACTACCATCCATCAAGCGGTGCGGCTTCAAAGCCATACTAAATCCATTTTGTCAGATATTTGAGTGCCGTGTGTAATTTTCTTTATTTTCAATGGGACATTTAAAGTTTTGGGGTTTACTGCCATTATATTGCAGTCTACACGTATCTCTTATGTGTGACTGCCATCTACTGGTCACACTTATCATTACACCATATACCAAATAAAATAGCTTCGAGGTCGGTAAGCACAACCAGAATTATGACGTACATTAGGCGCACCGGGTTATAAGGCGCACTGTCGATTTTTGAGAAAATGAAAGGATTTTAAGTGCGCCTTATAGTCCGAAAAAATATGGTACTTGGATATTTCATTTATTTGTTTTTTTGCATTTCACCAAAATGTCCACATAATTAGATTTAATTAATTGCATTTCTGCATTGTGAGCACAATCTGAGGAGAGATGACAACTGGATATGTAAAAAAGTCGAAATACAATATTGAAATTTCACTAAATTAAGATTTCTCACTTGGATTTCTGCATTGAGAGCACACACTGAGGAGGTATATGACAAGTAGATATGTATAAAGGTCAATAAAGAAACAAGCTACATTTCACAAAACAAGTCTTCTAAATTAGATATTTCACTTATGCTTCTGCATTCAGAGCAAAGACAGAAATGAAACAAAATATCTGCATATATGAAAGGCTGTAAAATCTAATTAAATTTCTTCATTTTACAAAATTACTCCCCAAAATTAGATATTTCACTTGTGTTTTGCATTCAGAGAAAAAATTGGGATGGATCCAAATATCTGTGTGTATAAAATTCAATTAAAAGGGCTATATAATAAATCAACGTTGGCCTAAAATCTAGTTAAATTTTTAAATTCTACAAAACTACTCAACATAGATATTTCATTTGTATTTCTGCATTCAGAGCAAAAACTGAAGGAACCTACTCTCTGCATACTGTACAGTATATAAAGGTCAATAAGGTCAATGTCAAAGTTTATTTATAAAGCACCTTTAAACAACAGCTCAAGCTGCCCCAAAGGTTTGGTTAAATAAAATGAAAGAAAGACCAAAAAATTGGCTAATAAAAAAATCGAACAAGTTTATCTATTGAAAAAATAGGCTGATAAAAACAATTAAAAAAAATAGAATAAAATATAACATTTTAATTTTAAAAAAATAGATAAAATTCATTCTAATAAATAATACAAATGTAAGTAAATTAGAACATTTTACAAAACGGGTGTTAGATATTTTGCTTGTATTTCTGCATTTATTTATTTACAGACAGACATAATTTTGTATTACATTATTGTTTCTTTTGTTAATATCAGAGTCCGTTCTGCAAAAAGGTAATCCCTGGAAGCGCACAGTTTATGGACAGGGAACCACAGTTGAAATATACATCATCATATAATATACAAAATACAGTACAATACAATTCATTTCAAAACCTACCCACCAAATACCCATTTACAATTTCAGACCAACCTACCAACAGGTTGACATTTATAAAAAAGGAATATTTAAATCCACCAAATCAGTCTCAATATCATATTATTCAAATTTGATTAAAAGGTTTCCTCTTAAAGATCTGCGATAATCTCATCATACATACAGAGGTCAAGACATTGAGATTACAAACTCATGTACAAAGGCCGCAGTAAGTGTTGGGAATGTTGCCAAATGGTTTGCTATTGGACACATGCGATAAGCTGCAGGCGTAAAATGATGAAGGCAAATCAAACTAAAAAGTGGGTCATGTACAGTAGTCAATATAACATTTCAGGAAAATCCCAGTGTGTTTAATTGAAATGAGTACAGTATCAACTTCAGTCCCCCTAGCTACAGAACGTGTCCAATGGCCGTTCTGTAAGCACCAAGCGTGTCTTCTTACTGGGTCTGTTGGCTTTGTGCTCCTGTACTTGTATCTCTGTTGTTGGTGATACCACGTGTTATGTGTTTGTTGTGAGGCTATCACATTCCACTTTTGGTCATAGGGGGCATTGGGAAAAGTGGATGCATCCAAACAACATTTAGGACAGTGGTTTATGGTTTTTAGTGTACACTAACCTGAAGGCTTTTGACACACACGTCTTTGCAACTACCTGTGATTAAATAATAACAACATCTACAGTACACTTAAAACAAGAGTTTAGGACCATGCGATACAAACCTCTGTGCTTTGAATGGTGTATCTTATTCCTTCATGTGAAGTTAAATTTGATCAGCTTCTCATGCATAATACTAGTCTACATAATACAGACACTTTGCCAAATGGGAATTTTATATTAGATACACCAACAGTCCTACACCATCTCATGCAGACCTGGGAAAATTAAGGCCCGGGGGCCCATTAAGCTTTTCAATCTGGCCTGCTCGACGTTCTCAAATAATTATTTAATATCTTTAAGATGGAAACTGTAGCTGCCATTATGATGTGCAGTGATGTTTTCAAATGACCATAAGTCTTGAACTATAAAAAGTATTTCAAAGGTTGGAATCTGCGCTTTTGCATGATATACTAGTTACTATGGTATGGTCCATCCGTCTTCCTACCGCTGTCAATTTGATTCAAATAAAATGACATGCGACTCGCCCTACCCCTGCATCATTGTAGACCGCACTGTTGCGTTTCACTGCCGTGCTTTTATTTTGAAGGCCGAGTGTTCAGGCAGTACCCAAGAAGATTTTTTTTCACGGACGTTAAAAATACAGAGAAAGGAGGACGCCAGGGAAGAAGTTTCCCAGGGAAAGTGGTAGGGTTGAGGTCTGCAGAATCAGACCACACAAGGAGAGATGTCAGACCAGGTGGGTTTTTGGTGGTGAGTGGGTGGGTCCTCGAAAGGACCCTTCCAGTTTCAAAGCCCAAGTCCTAACAAACTGCTCAAAAAAAGTTAAATGTTGTAATGTGCTGCACTGCAACAACATTTGGAAGTAGATTTCAATATAGTCATCCATAGGATTAACTGAAAAATAAAAAGCTTTTAAAAAAAAAAAAAAAAAAAAAAAAGACATCTGAGAAAGGTGAGCTTTCCTCGTCTCACTAAGAGTGGCCACCCAAGCCCCCCTGAGGGGAGGAGTTTCCCCCTCTAGGCTCTTTGGTATTTGCAGAAACAATAAAGCACCTGTCGGCTCATCAGAAAGAGAGAGAGTACAGGAAGAAGAGAGAGAGATTTTTCCCTTAAATCATTTTGAGCAATAAAAAAAAAACATTCATCTGGCTTCTAGGCTGTTAAGAAAGTCTGCAGATATGGACACCACATGGCTGCTGATGCCCAAACTTTTGATTTTCTTGACTTTGACACAGGTAAGCAATGATTTCCTCTTATTAAGAAAACCAATTTTGGTTGTACTTTTATGATCTTAAGCGTCATGAATCAATATTGCATGAACAAAGGCTCTTTTACTGAAGTGTGTGTGGCGTGCACACCCGCACCTCAATGGACAAATTCATTCCGACTTGAAAGAAATACCTGAAATGTGTGTTGAGTGAAAGCCTACTCCCTCTCTCTGTGTCCAGGGCATAATTTACATCAGGATAGGGCTGGGCGATATGGACGAAAAAGTATATCTCAATATATTTTTACCTAAACTCGATATATTTTCTGGTAAAAGTATGCATATACAGAATAGATATTCATTTTTGAGCGAGATTCACTGAAATTGATGTAAATGACAACTGTACTGTAAACACTTTTAACATCTTGACTAACTCAGTTAGTCAAGATGGGTATTAACAGCACAGAAAAGAAACTGTTTAAATAGCACAGAATTACATAACATAAATAAAATAGAAAAATATTCTCTCTACGTAAAATAAACAACATAACTGTGCAAATAATACAAAATGTACCAAACCCTGATAAAAAAACATTAATTAAGTAAGGGACTTGACTTAATTGTGCGGCTATGATCTCCATCACTTCGGCGTACATTTTGGGCAGCATTTCTTGTGTGAAATATGCCCGATTTGGCAACTGGAGAACAGTTTTGATATGGGCTTACATGGTAAACAACTCAAATGAATGTTTTATCCAGATGCATACATTTGGCCAAATAGACATATTGTGGGTTTCCTGGACGTCGTCTACATCGCTAAAAGAAAAATCTATGGAAGAGAATCCCTCTGCCATCTTCCACTAGTTTTTTTAAATATAGAAATCGCCCGCTTGAATATTCCCTCTTCTCTTCTACGACTCTCTCGTCGTCATTTGGGATGTCTGTTGTGATTTCCCTTCCTGGTTCCATGACCCGCCCTATCTTGCCTCTGATTGCCCTGTTCGTAATGTTTTGCCCTAATCTTAACCAATCGTGACTCATCATAGTAAACAACCAACCAATCATGGATGTTCTTGTACGTGCAAGGACACCTTGGAAGGAGGAAGGGGAGGGGTTTAGTAGCCCATGGAGTGTTGAGAGGTAGTGGGAAGTGGGGGAGAATCAAGGAACACAACAAATAAGCGGTGTTTGGTCATTTTAACGTGAAATAAATTATACTGATATTACAATATTTTCTTAATTGATATTTTGTTTAAAAATATATCGATATATCTTACAAACTCGATATATCGCCCAGCCCTACATCAGGATAATATCTAATCCAATCCAATACACTTTATTTGTATAACACATTTAAACAACAAAAATGTTTCCAAAGTGCTGCACAACAATATCTTTCTATACTTGGAGAGATGCCATCAAATATGCTGCAAATGTAATGTACCCCCAGTTTATTGATCTGATTGTTTTTGTAATTTTCAGATATGCATGGCTCAAAATGGTAACAACAACCACAACAAAAAAGATTTTCCGACCTTAGACAGTTCCGCTAAATGCACATTTCCTTCGTATCTTTGATTTCTTTAGACATCTCTTTCTCCGTGTTCACGGTCACGTCCAAAAGTGTGACCATGCAGTGGACGGGACACAGCGGAGCCACGTCCTACAAGATCACAGCGACATCCAAAACCTCTCCAGAGCGCTCGTTTTTTACTCATTTCGGCGCTGACACAGTGATGGGCTCGGTCAACTCTCTGTCGCCAAACACGGTGTACACCATGCACTTGGATGCCATGGACCACGCCCTCAACGTGCTGAGCAGTGCAGAGACTGAAGAGACCACAGGTCAGTGAACAGGACCCTCACTTTTGCTTGGTGTGTGGGAAAATATATCACATTGAGCCCACTTTGCAGAAATCCTAGTCCTCTAGGAAGATTTTGAGTGTGTCTCTGGGAATTTGTGATGGCACTTGTCAGACCTTAGAGAAGGCCTCGTGGCCCAACAGGCTTTGTTCAAGTTCGAAGGGGTTGCGCCGCAAGGCCGTCTCTGCTGGCCTAACATAACCAGAAATCATGATCATAATTAAAGACAAAAGTATTTTTTTATTTACTTTCCCTAATTATGCAAAAGTATTCATATTCTCTTCATGTCATATTATGCTTCTTATAAATAAAATAAATAAATGGGTTATACTTGTATAGCGCTTTTCTACCTTCAAGGTACTCAAAGCGCTTTGACAGTATTTCCACATTCACCCATTCACACACACATTCACACACTGATGGAGGGAGCTGCCATGCAAGGCGCTAACCAGCACCCATCAGGAGCAAGGGTGAAGTGTCTTGCCCAAGGACACAACGGACGTGACTAGGATGGTAGAAGGTGGGGATTGAACCCCAGTAACCAGCAACACTCCGATTGCTGACACGGCCACTCTACCAACTTCGCCACGCCGTCCCCTGCCGTTCTTCCAGTGCTGTTGTTTTTAGGTTAGAGTTTGTATCCAATGCGGGCGTCTGTGCACTTTAAGTGAACATGCACATACAGTTGATAGATAATTGTGATAGCCAATCAGTTGTTGACAGTAGCCTATCTAGGTAGCCTGATGTGAACGAGATTGTGATTGGTTACTCATTTGTCATTCCAAAGTGAGTATCCAAACACAAGTTGCAATTTGAATTTACTAAAGCAGGACATTTACGCGTCCTGTGATTGGATACTCACCGGGACCGTTAGCGGATGAATTTGACAACACATACAGTTGATAGACAGTTGCGATAGCCAATCAGATCACAAGTTGTTGACAGTAGCCTATCTAGGTAGCCTGATGTTAACGAGACAGTGATTGGATACTCAGTTGTCATTCCAAAGTGAGTATCCAATCACAAGTTCCAGTGCTGTTGTTTTTAGGTTAGAGTTTGTATCCAATTAGAATTCAGATCGCTTATATTGCCATGCTGTACGAAATCTGCCCGGGGCCTTCAGAATCCTGCGATTAGGTGGCGACTTGTCCAGGGTGTACACCGCCTTCCGCCCGTGTGCAGCTGGGATAGGCTCCAGCACCCCCCGCGACCCCGTAAGGGACAAGCGGTAGAAAATGGATGGATGGATAGGCCTTCAGAATTAACAATGCAGGCATCTACGCACTGTAAGTAAACGGGCACATACAGTTGATAGATAATTGTGATAGCCAATCAGTGCACGAGTTGTTGTCAGTAAGGCCTTCTAGCTGGCCTCACGTTGAACGTGACATTTACACGTCCTGTGATCGGATACTCCCCGGGACCGTTAGCGGATGAATTTGAGAACACATACAGTTGATAGACGGTTGTGGTAGCCAATCAGATCACAAGTTGTTGACAGTAGCCTATCTAGGTAGCCTGATGTTAACAAGACTGTGATTGGATACTCACTTGTCATTCCAAAGTGAGTATCCAATCACAAGTTGCAATTTAGCAGGAAGTGCTAACCCACAAAGAAGCAGAACAAAACGTTGATTAGGTGGCAGATATATATTTGCAAGGCCATTTTCAAGAAGGATATTTATAGAGAAACTATATCTTGTGAGACGATGTCGGCGATGAAATGGGGAAATTCCCGCCATTTCCACTCGAATCAACCGACTATGAGGGCTTATATGGTGTCAAATGGGTTCTACAAATTGTGAGTTCAAATATGTTATTTCTTTATTTTTTCACGTTAATATGTTTTTTGCCATTTTAATTTTGACAGTACCACATAAGATATGTTTTAATTACTGATGCAGGTTTATTGATTTTTAAATGTGCCACAAAATAACCCGTTTTGTACACTGTTGAGGTGATTCAATATATAGTAGTGCGTAAATATGTTTCTGTGTAATATTTATCCAGCAATGATCATGTGGTGACATCAATTAAAGTTAAAGTTAAAGTACCAATGATTGTCACACACACACTAGGTGTGGCGAAATTATTCTCTGCATTTGACCCATCACTTATGGTATTTTGAGAGGTAATCATTGAAGTCGGACATCACTGAAGGCCTAGGTGGGAAACGCACGGCCCGCCACTGACTTTCTGTAATAGGGGATTTTTTTTAAAATACATTCTAAACCGATCGGTGCGGCGTCTTCAGTAATGCGGACGCTGTATCGATCCGTTGTGGTGAAGAAGGAGCTGAGCCGGAAGGCAAAGCTCTCAATTTACCGGTTGATCTACGTTCCCATCCTCACCTATGGTCATGAGCTTTGGGTTATGACCGAAAGGACAAGATCACGGGTACAAGCGGCCGAAATGAGTTTCCTCCGCCGGGTGGCGGGGCTCTCCCTTAGAGATAGGGTGAGAAGCTCTGCCATCCGGGGGGAGCTCAAAGTAAAGCCGCTGCTCCTCCACATCGAGAGGAGCCAGATGAGGTGGTTCGGGCATCTGGTCAGGATGCCACCCGAACGCCTCCCTAGGGAGGTGTTTAGGGCACGTCCGACCGGTAGGAGGCCACGGGGCAGACCCAGGACACGTTGGGAAGACTATGTCTCCCGGCTGGCCTGGGAACGCCTCGGGATCCCCCGGGAGGAGCTGGACGAAGTGGCTGGGGAGAGGGAAGTCTGGGCTTCCCTGCTTAGGCTGCTGCCCCCGCGACCCGACCTCGGATAAGCGGAAGAAGATGGATGGATGGATGGACCTTTCGTCTTTTGACAATCTCTACATGTGCTCTGTGATTGGATGGTGATCAGTCCTTTTGCTTCAAGTCAGCTGGGATAGGCTCCAGCAGAAGAAATTAGATGAATTAATGGAAGGTTTTGAATACTTCATTCTTTTATACAAATTTACATCCATCATGCAGCCCCAGAGGTGCCCAGCATTGAACAGGCCTACTCCAAGCACAGTGACAGCATCACCGTGGAGTTCACAGAGGTTGCCGGAGCGACCGGCTACATCCTGAGGGCCGTGTCGCAGAGCCGTGATTTCTTCTCTGAGACCGCCGTGAACAGTTCCCCGGGCACCGTGGTAAAGCTTCATCCCTACACAGACTACAAGCTGAGCGTCATGTCCAGCAATGCCGGGGGACGCAGCCAGCCTTCGTACCCCATCAAAGCCAGGACAGGTAGTACAAAACCTTGATTTTGACCATACATATTCTAAATGACTTTGAAGACTAACTTTTTTCACTTATCACGTTATCCAGGGTAAATCCCACCTAACCTTATCCGTGTCCACACACAACAATGCCACCGTTTAAGACCCCCTCCGTCCGCCGGCGCAACGCGACCTACTACGCTTGCGCGGAAAATGCACACGTCATAGTCACCTCCAGTGTTGCTTTGTGTGCAAGTTCTTAAATTTAACTTATCTGAACAATATCCAGTGTTTTGGTATTTCAATTAACTGGAATCCAGTGTGCTGTGGGGCCCTACTGTAGTGAATCACACCTGAGCCATCATAAATTAATCAAATATTTAATAAACACGTAAAAGTACACAATGTGACAAAGAACATTTTACAACAATCAATCTGGGGATCTAGATATCTGGTCAGGACACTTCTCACTCTTGTGCCTTAACCTTCATTGTCCATTCGTTTTTGGTGACTTTATATACTCTGCACCTAGATGTTGAGTCCGCGACATACATGGTGGACAATAACTGATACAGTCTGCTTTGTCAGTCCAAAAGCATTGGCCGTTTTCATTTGTCTTCCCGCGACGGCCAGGTAATACAAAACACACGCTACCTTTTTTATCACATCCACGGGAGCTCGCATTGTCGTTGTCTCTCCTTCGACAAATGGACAAAGTTTTTCAGTAAGTAGAATCACAGCTGACCCAGACATTCGAAAGTTCTCTTGCCGTCTGAGAAGTGTTGTATCCGAAATAGCTGCAATCGCTTTCTCTAAAGGTATTCATGCGTGATTTCCACAAGCGTCTGTACAGACGGAAAGAGAAACACGAACATGTCTGGATGACTCGCCTTCATGTTTTCAGTGGTTAGCTCCGAGTTACGAAACCGCTTTATTATGAAGCTGGCTGTGGCGCGTTCTTTCTGACGTCACTTCCTGTGTGGGGCGCAGTCTTTCTGGCATCACTTACTCTCCGAACTCAGTTTGTAAACGATCAATGAGTCCATACAAAGCTAAGAGCTGGAGATTCAAGAAATACACAGTGCACTTACCCGTGTAAAAAATCATCCAAGGTGTAGTGTAGTGTGGCTGAAACAGGGCTTAGGCGAAATGATTATTCGTTTAAGGGGTTATCCAGCTTAGTGTAGACATAGCCGTAGCCAGACGTACACTCGAGAAGCCATTTACTCAAGATGCTAATCTGTGTGCGAGAGACTGCCTGTTTGTTGTTTCTGTAGACAAAAGTTTGCCTCACTCCGCCGGCCATGACAGTGTGCCATTTCACGTCTCTTTGTGGCCGTCTTAAGGCTTCGCAGGCTATGCATGAGGGTGGAAACTGTATCCATCCTCTGCGACGTTAAGGTTTTCACAAAATGAAAAGGGAAACCATGAGAACAAGGCACTGTCCACTCCCTTGGGGAGGATACAGTGAAATCTAATCACAGGGATGTCGTCTCTACGTTACATTGATTACAAAACAATATAGTTGGTGGTGTCTGATGTTTTACTAACTATTTGGTCTTCAGTGGTCAAGGCGCCCGAGTTGAACACCACATCCCCTGATGATGGCACTATCCTGGTCACCTGGTCTCCCGTTGAGTACGCCGTCCTTTACTCGCTCTGCATCATTGAGCAGGGCTCCAGCTCACGCCTCAAAGTCAACACCACTGAAAACACCGTGACCTTTGATGATCTTGAGGCAGGGACCACCTATTGCATCAAAAGTACAGCTTGGGACGCTGAAGGCCGCGTTGGTGACGACCTCACCATCTGCCAGATCACACGTGAGCACACCGGAAATCTAACTCGCAGCCCTGCAATGGATCTTGTCATTAACATTCCCCTGGATTTCACTTCAAGGTCCGCCAAGTCCAGATTTGGTCCACGTTCAGGTGACTCTGGGCCGGTCTCTTGGCATCGCGGTGTACTGGGTGTTTGTGCAGGGAGCTGAGAACTACTTGGCTTGGAGTACCAACGGCCAAAACTGCACCGCCACAGCTAATACCTACTGTTACATCACTCCTATGGAGTGTGGTCAGAATCACTCTGTCTCTGTCATTGCCTTCAACTCAGCTGGACCCAGCAGCCCTTCACCACCAGCTGACTATGTTACATGTGGGTCTATTCTCAGTTATATCATATCCAATGCCAAAACAAGGTACTACCAGATGACGTAAATAGGGATGTCCGATAATGGCTTTTTGCCGATATCCGATATTCCGATATTGTCCAACTCTTTAATTACCGATACCGATATCAACCGATACCGATATCAACCGATATATGCAGTCGTGGAATTAACACATTATTATGCCTAATTTGGACAACCATGTATGGTGAAGATAAGGTACTTTTTAAAAAATAATAATAAAATAAGATAACTAAATTAAAAACATTTTCTTGAATAAAAAAGAAAGTAAAACAATATAAAAACAGTTACATAGAAACTAGTAATTAATGAAAATGAGTAAAATTAACTGCTAAAGGTTAGTACTATTAGTGGACCAGCAGCACGCACAATCATGTGTGCTTACAGACTGTATCCCTTGCAGACTGTATTGATATATATTGATATATAATGTAGGAACCAGAATATTGATAACAGAAAGAAATGGGGGAAGGGAGGTTTTTGGGTTGGTGCACTAATTGTAAGTGTATCTTGTGTTTTTTATGTTGATTTAATAAAAAAACCCAAAAAAAAACAACTAAAAAAAAACAAAACGATACAGATAATAAAAAAAAACGATACAGATAATTTCCGATATTACATTTTAACGCATTTATCGGCCGATAATATCGGCAGGCCAATATTATCGGACATCCCTAGACGTAAACCATTGCCTGTTGCTCATTGGTCAAGCAGATTGGTCATAACTGAAACACATTTGAATCTAGAAATTAACAAGATAAACACATATGCCAATGTAAGATCATCCCTTGGCTATGGGCACTGCAGTATTATGTTCCATAGTCTCCACTTTGTTGCCCTCAGTTTCCTCTTGAATACTATTGGCCGTTTCTGAGTTTAGATGTGGAAACACTGACCACTATGAGTAATGTAGGTACAGTGCAGTGAAAAGGGGCCATGAGTCTTGCAGAGAACAACACGATGATGGACAAAAGTATTGGGAGGTGTGAGCATTACACCAGTTGGAAAGCGTTCCAACATATAAAACCCAAAACCAGTGAAGTTGGCACGTTGTGTAAATCGTAAATAAAAACAGAATACAATGATTTGCAAATCCTTTTCAACTTATATTCAATTGAATAGACTGCAAAGACAAGATATTTAATGTTCCAACTGAGAAACTACATTTGTTTGCAAATAATAATTAACTTAGAATTTAATGGCAGCAACACATTGCAAAAAAGTTTTAACAGGAGCATTTTTACCACTGTGTTACATGGCCTTTCCTTTTAACAACACTCAGTAAATGTTTGGGAACTGAGGAGACACATTTTTGAAGCTTTTCAGGTGGAATTATTGCTCATCCATAGTGCGCCACACATTTTCAATGGGAGACAGGTCTGGACTACAGGCAGGCCAGTCTAGTACCCGCACTCTTTTACTACCAAGCCACGCTGTTGTAACACGTGCAAAATGTGGCTTGGCATTGTCTTGTCTTCCCAATGAGCCTGTTCACCAGTGGGACATTCCAAATAAGTGTTTGATGAGCATTCCTCAACTTTCTCAGTCTTTTTTGCCACTCGTGCCAGCTTTTTTGAAACATGCTGTAGGCATCAAATTCCAAATGAGCTAATATTTTCAAAAAATAAAGTTTACCAGTTCGAATGTTAAGTATCTTGTCTTTGCAGTGTACTCAATTTAATATAAGTTGAAAAGGATTTGCAAATGATTGTTTTTATTTACCATTTACACAACGTGTCAACTGTTTTTGGGTTTTGTATGATTAATGCCATAGGAGTGCGTCCCAAGACTTGTGTCCATAGTGTTTGTTTGTTTTTTGGTAATGCTAGAGCTACAATGTGCAGTTCGCACACCACAAAAGGTGAAAACACTTTCCAGCTGAAGATTAATTAAACAGTATTTGAGAACAAGGGGACAACATTTGTTCATCACCTTATATCATACCATGAATCTTTCTTTTCGGTCTTCTACTGTGCTTATCTAAAAGTCTGTAAACTAAATGACTTCAAAATGACTGTCATCCCTTGTAAACGTCTTTTCCTGTCTTAGACCCATGTTCTCCAGACAACATCTGGGTGGAAGAGCCCAACGCTGGTAACTGCTCAGTGGTGTGGGATGAAGTACCACTGGTGGAGTTCTACATGACCTTCATAAAGAGGGACGACGGTACTGAGAAGTTATGCAACACCACAGGAACCAGCTGCCACTTTTTCTGCATGTGTGGTTACACCTACCTCACCAGCGTCTTTCCCTACAACCAGGCTGGCTCGAGCCCCTATGCAAATGTGCAGAACTACACCACCAGTATGACCAATTATAGCAAATATCAACACCACTGCATATTCCAACATGCAAACATTGAATTGTTCTCTGTGTTTCTCAATATCTCCATCAGTTCCATGCTGCCCAGAGGGTGTTTCTTTAAATTCCGCTTCCACAGAGACCCTGGAGGTCATTTGGTCACCGGTCAAGGGGGCGGAGCTCTATGAGACGACCGCAGTGCAGGCCAACGAAACCATCCACTGTAATGACACAGAACCTGTGTGTGCACTGTCTGATTTGAGGTGCAACGCAATATATTCCGTAGTGGTCACACCTTGCAGCGAGATACAGGGGTGCAACCGCACTTGCATGCCACACGGTCACGAGACAGGTAATTGATGAGTCCCTGCAACATACATTCATTACTATCGGGCTTTTTCCAACATCAAATCAAAGGCAAGATCAGTGATGCAATTGTATCAACATTGCATTCGAAAAAGTATGTTGCTATTAGGGTTGTACGGTATACCGGTGCTAGTATAGTACTGCGATACTAATTAATCATACTCGGTACTATACCGCCTCTAAAAAGTACCGGTTCTCCCCCCTCACTTTTTTAACGGTCATGACGGCGCGTCGTCGTGATGTCGTGACATTGCTGGTTTTACAAGCAGAGGAGCATGTTTGGCAGTGCACAATCACATTGTACGAACAAGCATACACAGTGTGTGGACAGAAAAGGAAGAATGGATGCATTTCATCTTAAAAACTAAAGATATAGGTGAAGCTATAACACTGAAACGCTCACAGGAAGAGGTGCTTTAAGACATGGCTAGCTAGCGGCTAACGCCCAGCCGTAGTCTGCAGTGCTTTAGCTACTTCTAAATCACTAATCCTCGCCTCCATGGTGACAAATAAAGTACGTTTCTTACAAGTATCATCCCTGCAGGACGAGGAATAGCTAAACATGCTTCACTACACACCGTAGGAGGATGCAATAGCTCACCGGCATCACAATGTAAACAAACGTCATGGGTGGATCTACACCTGACATCCACTGTAATGATATCAATCAATCAATCAATCAATCAATGTTTACTTATATAGCCCTAAATCACAGAGTGTCTCAAAGGGCTGCACAAGCCACAGCGACATCCTCGGCTCAGATCCCACATCAGGGCAAGAAAAAACTCAACCCAATGGGATAACAATGAGAAACCTTGGAGGGGACCGCAGATGTGGGGACCCCCGGGCCCCCGGGCGACCGGTGCCAAGGACGTCGAGTGGATCTAGCATAATATTTTGAGAGTCTAGTCCATAGTGGAACTAACATAATAGTGAGAGTCCAGTCCATAGTGGGGCCAGCAGGAGACCATCCCGAGCGGAGACATGTCAGCAGCGCGTAGACCTCCTCAACCGATGCAAAGACGAGTGGTCCAACCTGGGTCCCGACCCTGGACAGCCAGCGTTTCATCCGTGGCCACCGAACCTGTGCCCCCCTCCACTAAGGAGAGGGGGGCACAAATACAATAGCGTATCTAGTCGATACTACTATGATTACATCGATATTTTTTATCGTCACAAAATCTCCTTTCCTTTTTTTAAAATTCATATTATGTTTATAAATTCAGTAAACATGTCCCTGGACACATGAGGACTTTGAATATGACCAATGTATGATCCTGTAACTACTTGGTATCGGATCGATACCCAAATTTGTGGTATCATCCAAAACTAATGTAAAGTATCAAACAACAGAAGAATAAGTGATTATTACATTTTAACAGAAGTGTAGATATAACATGTTGAAAGAGAAAGTAAGCAGATATTAACAGTAAATGAACAAGTAGATTAATAATTCAGTTTCTACCACTTGTCCTTAATAATTTTGACAAAATAATAGAACGATAAATGACACAATATGTTACTGCATACGTCAGCAGCTAAATTAAGAGCCTTTGTTTGTTTACTTACTATTGAAAGAAAAGTTGTGTCGTATGTTCAGTATTTTATTTAAGGACTAAATTACAATAATAAACATATGTTTAATGTAACGTAAGATTTTTTGTTCAATTAAAGCCAATAATACCTTTTTTTGTGGTCCCCTTTATTTAGAAAATAATCGAAAAGTATCGAAATACATTTTGTTACCGGTACCGGTACCAAAATATTGATATTGGGACAACCCTAGTTGCTATATGTCTTTATGTGATGTTATACTTTTGGTCAAATTCAAGACAGTAAAAGCTACTAGATGACTTAGTTTTCCTTATAATCAATAAAAAGTACACCATGAGTTGAGGTAGTGTCATGTTTCTTTCTACTGATAGTACTGGTTGTACTTTGGGAGCTTTCGAGTAATAGAAACATGTTGCTGTGTTCTAAGCGTTCGCATTCTGAGTCCACCAACAAAACAGTATTCCTCGTAAGTTAAAAAAAAAGGTTTGATTCATGCGTACTTTAAGAACTTATTCGATTAGCTTTACCTTCTGATTATCTTGTAAAATGTGATTTTAAAAGTCATTATCAAAACAGATAACATAGCAATGGCATGACAATGCCTTGTTGTAAACCACTTATTGATAACTTCCATCTCTTCTCCGCAGCTCCTTGTGCTCCAGATATTCTGAATATGACTCAGTCCAACAACTCATCCTACACAGTCCTCTTGACAACACCCAACAACCAAAATACAAATTATACCGTCACCGCTGTCGGACGCTACGACACCCACACATGCCATGGAGGAAACAGCTCCTGTGAGCTAACGGAGCTGCCCTGTGGTTTGACTTATGAGGTCACAGCCGTAGCCACCACAACTGCAGGAACAAGCCTAACTGGATACAGTAAAATCTTAGAAACAGGTAGAGAAAAAAAGGTTCATGGTCACTATGCATTAATGCCCTTTGGTTGTGATCATCCCTCTGTATCTTTCCCAGGTCCTTGCTGCCCAACATCTTTGAATGTGAGCCAGGTCACACAGGCTATGACCAACGTGACATGGTCGGCTGGGTATGGAGCCCATTCTTTCATCGCCACTCTGACGTCACCGCGTGGACACGCAAAGTGTCACACTATGGACATCCACTGCTTGATGGGATGTATCACTTGCGGTACTAACTACAGTGTCACCTTAGAAGCCATCAGCCGCAGTGGACACATGTCAGAGTGCAAATACCACGGCTTTTCATCGAGTGAGGACAAAGTAGTATTTCTATTACTACAAAATCCAAAACCAGTGAAGTTGGCACACTGTGTAATTCGTAAATAAAAACAGAATACAATGATTTGCAAATCCTTTTCAACTTATATTCAATTCAATAGACTGCAAAGACAAGATATTTAATGTTCGAACTGAGAAACACATTTTTTTTTGCAAATAATCATTAACTTAGAATTTAATGGCAGCAATACATTGCAAAAACTATTTGAAATGTGGACTCGTCAGACCACAGAATACTTTTCCACTTTGCATCAGTCCATTTTAGATGAGCTCGGGCCCAGCGAAGCCAGCGGCGTTTCTGGGTGTTGTTGATAAATTGCTTTGGCTTTGCATAGTAGAGTTTTAACTTGCACTAACAGATGTAGCGACAAACTGTAGTTACTGACAGTGGTTTTCTGAAGTGTTCCTGAGCCCATGTGGTGATATCCTTTCCACACTGATGTCGCTTTTTGATGCAGTACCGCCTGAGGGATCGAAGGTCACGCATTTGTTGACAAAGTGGTGACCCTCGCCTCATCCTTGTTTGTGAATGACTGAGCATTTCATGGAAGCTGCAATTAGCCTGTTCACCTGTGGGATGTTCCAAATAAGTGTTTGATGAGCATTCTTCAACTTTCTCAGTCTTTTTTGCCACTTGTGCCATCTTTTGTGAAACATGTTGCGGGCATCAAATTCCAAATGAGCTAATATTTGCGAAAAATAAAAAAGTTTACCAGTTCGAACGTTAAGTATCTTGTCTTTGCAGTCTATTCAATTGAATATAAGTTGAAAAGGATTTGCAAATAATTGTATTCTGTTTTTATTTACCATTTACACAACGTGCCAACTTCACTGGTTTTGGGTTTTGTAAAACTAAAGCTACTAATATAGAAACTTGAACATCACTGGCACTTTTGAACAGACCCACGCTATATCCTACCTAGGTGCCTGCTGCCCGACCTATGTTAAACTATACCGTTGGGCCAACAACTCCCTAAGGGTGTACTGGCGCACCTCCTGGAGCCCCCAGGTCCAGCAGCACGTAGTGGAACTGTACGGGACTGCGGCCAACTACACGTGTCTGGCGCCCGCCAACAGCAAATACTGCGACATCCAAGAGGAGACATGCGGTGATGTCTACACGGTGGTGGTAGCGCCGGTTGGACCTGACGGCGTAAAAGTGGGCTTCTGCCAGCAGAGGACATACTCAGGTGAGATGGATCATGCAGACCACTAAATCCAGTTAGGAATAACTGGCTCTCATGCAACTTATGCAAGGAAAATAAACATGAGTATTAATGGTAGTAAACCTTTGTGATTACAATTTTAGCCAATGTCCTAATTTTTTCACATGACTGTAAATGACATTATGGGTTGTGGTCAAAATGTTTTGGAAGACGTGCTAGCATACATGTTTTTTCTAGGAGTCATGAGACAAATGGTCAATTTGTTGCTAAATCCTGCCCACGCCCCTTGGTTACCAAAAAGCACGTTTTGCTTTATGGTAGCCATGTTTTTTAACCAATCTTGCTCAGATGTTATTGACATGTGCTTGACAGTCTTCTGAAGATGTGTACCAAATTCCTCAGTGATTCGCCTGAACACCCTTAAGTTAGAAAGAATGTTTTGACTTGAGTCCGACTTTCAGGGCCAACCTTCAGTGTTTAGTAACAGCACCACCACAGGCAACAAAGTAGAAATGCATTTTTTGCCAAATGTTAACTCTTTTAGAGAAGAGTTACAGCAGACCTGGGCAAATTAAGGCCAGTTAAGCTTTTCAATCTGGCCCGTCAGACATTCCCAAATATTTTTTTTAGATTTTTAAGATGGAAACTGTAGCTGCCATTATAATGTGCAGTGATGTTTTCTAATGACCGTAAGTCTTGAACTATACAAAGTATTTCAATTGTTGCAATCTGCGCTTTTGCATGATATACTACTTACTGTGGTAATCTAATTAGTTACTATGGTCATCTAATTGGTTACCATGGTAATCTAAGTCACAGCAGCTCAGACGAGGCACCAAGCAGTGTGGGTGGGGAGCGTTTCCACAGGGTGTTTCCAGAGCAACCAGCCTGAAATGCCGGTGTCAGGGACAGACGCAGAAGGAGATTTTTACAACAGAGTTCTAAAGCTTAGTGATATATTAGATGTATCAGATTGTAGGTGGGGTTCATATTCAGCTGTGTTTGTTTCATTTTTGTTGCGTTTCGCTTGATTGTAAAATATGTCGATCGAGAGGGGGTGTGACATTCCTATGTTAAAGTTAAAAAGTTAAAGTACCCATGATTGTCACACACACGCTAGATGTGGCGAAATTGTTGTCTGTTGTCAATATTCAGTGTTTTATGCTTCGTAGTTAATATTGTAAATCCCACATTCTTTATTTTCGTGTACATTCTGGGTGTCTCATTCAGTAAAAAAATTTAAAATTACATTCCGTTTTTTAAGGCAGTATGTCATAACGTTTTTAGCATTCAATCAGACATTATTGTGAGGTTTTGTATTAGTGTTCCTAAAAATAGGACCCAAACCCACATGCTGCGCAGCAGATTTTCACGGCCTACATATGTGTGTGTGTGTATACATGTGTGTGTGTAAATAAATAAATAAATTTAAAAAAAAAAAAAAATATATATATATATATATATATATATATATATATATATATATATATATATATATATATATATATATATATATATATATATATATATTTCCAGTACAGGCTTAAAGTTTGGACACACCTCCTTATTCAATGCGTTTTCTTTATTTTCATGACTATTGTACTATCTACTATTGTAGATTGTCACTGAAAGCATCAAAACTATGAATGAACACGTGGAGAAATGTACTTAACAAAAAAATATGAAATAACTGTTAATAAATAAACATGTTTTCTACACTAGTTTCTTCAAAATAGCCACCCTTTGCTCTGATTACTGTGTGTGTGTGTGTATGTGTGGCATTCTCTCGATGAGCTTCAAGCACACCTGTGAAGTGAAAACTATTTCAGGTGACTGCCTCTTGAAGCTCATCGAGAGAATGCCAAGAGTGTGCAAAGCAGTAATCAGAGCAAAGGGTGGCTATTTTGAAGAAACTAGAATATAAAACATGTTTTCAGTTATTTCACTTTTTGTTAAGTACATAACTCCACATGTGTTCATTCATAGTTTTGATGCCTTCAGTGACAATCTACAATGTAAAAAAGTCATGAAAATAAAGAAAACGCATGGAATTAGAAGGTGTGTCCAAAGTTTTGGCCTGTACTGTACATATACCGGTACCTGTATATGTATACATAGATAGATAGATATACCCGCCCCCAGACACATTTATTTCTCTAAATTTGCCCCCCCCCCCGAGTCAAAATAATTGCCCAGGCCTGAGTTACAGTATAGTTATGTAAAAAAAAAACTTGGCACACCCTGTAGTAACAACACACAGTAACTACAGTAGATTGTCTGGTGGGAATGCTATTCTACTTTTTTACAAACCAGGGTACCCTCAATATAGATTTAAAGCTGCCATGTAACAATAGGCCTAATACAAATTGTTTTTATGTCGTTCTCAGTTCCCTGCAAAGGACTTAATGCTGCCATTGGTAAGTGTCTCAAAAATCCAACATTGTACGTTGTAAGCTTTTGACTAACACATTCTCTATCCGTTCAGTGATCTCTCGAGGGAGAAGAAGCATAAAATAAAGCCGGTGAGTTTCATGTGAATCAACTTTGGATGACATAGGTGACAGCCTGAGACAAAGACGCTGATTGTTTGCATGCGTGAAAGCAATTGATAAAAGCTGGAGGCGTCCATTGTGGTGCTCCACAACTTGAGCCGTATCTTGTAACAGCATCACGGGCTTCCATAAAATAAACTGATTGTGTTGGCCCAACAATAGGAGTGAATTTTAGAGGAGAACAAAGATAGAGAACAGAATAATGTACAGGTGACTTCTTCCCGTCTTTACCTTTGGGACTAGAACATAGAAACCTGGGACTGTGAACGTGACTCAGGTAAAAGATGGCGAGGTGCTGCAGAACGTGACACGTCATGTGTATGTAAGACGAGAGCTGCTGGATGCATGTGCACTGTCAAACAATATGATGCTTGTGAGGAGACCTTAATTTCATGTTTCCAACCCTCAGGGAGCTTCCCAACGACACCCCGACGCGGAGGAGGACTGTGTTGACATCCAATGTGGACATGCATGAATGAAATATTATACTCCTGTTGTGCTTCAGTGATGTTTGCAAGAAGACATGCATGATAAGAAAGTACAAACCCACTAAGAAATAAAAGGTGCATTTTAAATAAAAAAATCACAAACATTTTCATACCTGCTGAGCTAATTGAGCTAATGTTTAGTTCCTACTAGGGTTGTCCCGATACCAATATGTATCTTAGGGTACATTAAAACTTCTGTTTATAATTGCAATTTTGGCCTTAAATAAAATAGTGAACATACAAGACATCTTGTCTTTTAATAGTAAGTAAACAAACAAAGGCTCCTAATTAGTCTGCTGGCGTATGCAGTAACATAATGTGTCATTTATCATTTTATCAACATTATAAAGGACAAACTGTAAAAATTGATTGTTAATCTACTTGTTCATTTACTGTTAATATCTGCTTATTTTCCGTTTCAACAAGTTCTATCTACACTTCTGTTAAAATGTAATAATCACTTATTCTTCTGTTCTTTGATACTTTACATTAGTTTTGAGTGATACCACAAATGTAGGTATCGATCCGATACCAAGTAGTTACAGGATCATATATTGGTCATATTCAAAGTCCTCATGTGTCCAGGGACGTATTTCCTGAGTTTATGAATATAATATGAATTTTTAAAAAAGGAAAAAAGATTTTGTGATGATAAAAAATATCGATGTAATCATAATAGTATCGACTAAATATGCTATTGTACTTGGTATCATTACAGTGGATGTCAGGTGTAGATCCACCCATGGCGTTTGTTTACATTCAGGCGCGCTAGCTTTTGTTAGCGGTGACGCCGGTGAGCTATCGTATCCTCCTACGGTGTGTAGTGAAGCATGTTTAGCTATTCCTCGTCCTGCAGGGATGATACTTGTAAGAAACTTACTTTATTTGTCGCCATGGAGTTAAGATTAGTGATTTAGAAGTAGAACACTGCCGACTGCGGATGGATGTTCGCTGCATGTCTCAAAGCACCTCTTCCTGAGGGCGTTTCAGTGTTATAACTTCACTTTTATCGTCAATTTTTAGACCAAAATGCGTCCATTCTCCATTTTCTGTCTACACACTGTGTCTGCTTGTAAGTACTCTGTGATTGTGCGCTGCCGAACATGCTCCTCTGCTCGTAAGCAGATGTCATGAGGTGACAGCACGCCATTATGCCCGTTAAAAAAAAAAAGTATAAATTGTGAACCGGTACCGTTTTTTATTCATTAGTACCGCGATACTATACTGGTACCGGCATACCGTACAACCCTAGTTCCTACAGTGAGAGAGTAAACTGAGTCTGGGGTGAGTAGAAAACTAAATTTTTCGGGGAGGCCTTGTAGGAGTATTCAGCCCTTTTCCACCCAAAGTTCAGGAGCTTTCAGTTTCTCAAACTTTTAGTTCCTGGAACCATGGGTTCATGTAGACATGTTAGGTTTGCGTTTTCACCTCCATTTAACAGATCAAGGTAGTTCATACAATCAGGCTGATGACGTATGGATGAATGCTACAGTGTATTTCTACATCGATGCCATGTAACTCAACAGACAGTATTAGGCCAGATGTATTTTACTTAAGTGTAGGTAAATAAAAAACAAAGCAATAACATACAAAACGATATGATTTAAAAACAAAGCGTAACAAATTTACATACAAAATCAGGCTTTTGCTAACAGCATGATGGGTCAGGTGAGTCCATATGGTCCATTTTAGCTTTAAATAACAATACATGAACAACAAATATTAGCGTTTATCTCACGGCGACAACATAAACATAACATATTTAGTATTAGCCTGTTAGCATTAGTATTTGCTTCACTCAAAATGACGTGTAACAAAGTGAAGAGTGAATATTTCATGTGACCTACCTTCTTCACACTCGTTTACAGACTCCTCTATTTCACATTTATTCTTAAACAACAAAGTTGTCAAGTCCCAGTGAGCAGCAGGAGTCGTCGCTTCGAAGACTGCTTAAACCTGGCGTGTCCAACTGGTTTTCATTGAGGGCAACGCCGTAGCTTTGGCTGCCATCAGAGGGCCGCTTGTAACAGTGAATAATGTATGAATTTGCCTCTGGATTTCATTATTAATTATATAAATTATTTTAAGTAGACTGTCGATTTTACAGTAAAAACTTGACATTTACAAAGTTTTACTGTAAAATATAATATTTTTTTATTTTTTTACAACATTTTGGGGGGGGGGTATGGAAAAAGCTGGCAGCTTAGTTGCCAGAATGTTTGTGTTAAATTGACATTGGTTTTTACAACATTATATTATTCATGGGAAAACAGTACAAGTGTTGCCAATCAACCTATCCCCAGGTGCATGTCTTTGGAGGTGGGAGGAAGCCGGAGTACCTGGAAGGAACCCACGCAGTCACGGGGAGAACATGCAAACTCCACACAGAAAGATCCTGAGGTTGAACTCAGGACTACTCAGGACCTTCGTATTGTGAGGCACATGCACTAACCCCTGTTCCACCGTGCTGCAAATTGGCCCTAGTGTGTGAATGTGAGTGTGAATGTTGTCTGTCTATCTGTGTTGGCGACTTGTCCAGGGTGTACGCTGCCTTCCGCCCGAATGTAGCTGAGATAGGCTCCAGCACCCCCCGCGACCCCAAAAGGGACAAGCGGTAGAAAATGGATGGATGGATGGAAAACGGTACAAGTTGTTTTTTTATTCTGGCAACTTAGCTGCCAGTTTTTCTACTGTAAAAACAAATGTACCGTCTTTCCATTTACAGTAATACACTGTTAAAAACAACAACTGTAGATTTTACAGTCAAAAACTGGCAGCTCAGTCAACAAAATTTTAACGCAAAAAACAGAAGTAGTTTTTTTCAATTTACAGTAATATGCTGTAAAGAAACATTTAAAATGTATTGTCATTTTTATTAATTTGATGGGTAGTTTGCTGTAAAATTAAGGATTTTTATTTAGACAAAAAAATGTTTGGAAAGTATTATAATATACTGTAATATTTGTTTCAATAATGGATACTCTTAAAGTTTAAAAGTCATGCAATTTCAAGCAGTAAATATATTTTTTCTGTCAAAATGAAAAAAATCAGTTACATTTAGTGAGAAAATATGAAGTACTTTATTGACACATATCATTTCCAGGTGTTTGTGGGTCAGATAAAATAATGTGGCGGGCCAGATCTGGCCCCCGGGCCTTGAGTTTGACACCTGTGGCTTATACTGAATATTCCTCTGTAAATACGTTTGAAATAGTCCGTCCACTTCTTGTAGCTTTGCATAACAACACAAAACGTGTAAAAATAACAATCAGCTTTAAAGTGCAAACTATTTTAAACACGACACTACACGATTGTTCTAGGAATCAGCGTTCTTTAGCCCACAGATGCCCCACAAAAGTTCCTGCAACTCAAAAGTTCCTATCGTTCATCTTTCTCTCAGTTGTCAAGTATCCATACAAACAAAAAATTAAAACAAATGTACAAGTTGTTCCCGCATACTGTAATTGCAGCTAAAATGTTGAATATAAAGTTTTAGAAACGTCCCATCTGTGTTCAACCAACACAGCCTGCCCTTAAAGGTTCCTGGGGAACTCTCCAAAGTCCCACCTCGGGACTAGGAACCAAATTAATTCCTGTGTAACTTTATTTACCCAGGTAGTTTATGGTGGAAACGCAGGAGGGTATTTAACTGACTGGGGTAAATAAACCCGTTCATAAAGCCCCCCCCCACAAAAAGAGTCAACTGATAAAAGTGGGTCAAAGCGGGCCTGGGGTCCTGGAGGTGATACTTGTGATCCAGTTGCTGCACATGGTTTCAAGTGGATATGTTCTGTGGGTTTGGTAGCTTACAGTTGACAGATGACAATAAAATATATGTTTTCCCAACATCACTATGAGTGTCAATCATCTTCTTGGGAGGTGGAGTGTGTTGTACTGGTTATATAATAAGTCGAAATCCCACAGGAAAGCTGTGCATTAGTCCAAATTAGGGTTGTACGGTATACCGGTACTAGTATGGTATCGTGGTACTAATGAATCAAAATCGGTACTATACTCTGTTTGAAAAGTACCGGTTTCCGAGCATGACGGCGCGTTGTCTCGTCATGACATTGCTGGTTTTACGAGCAGAGGAGCATGTTCGGCAGTGCACACACACTGACTACTTACAAGCAGACACAGTGTGTAGACAGAAAAGGGAGAATGGACGCATTTTGGCTTAAAAACTTAAGATAAAGATAAAGTTATAACATTGAAACGCCCTCAGGAAGAGGTGCTTTAAAACATGGCTAGCTAGCTAGCAGCTAACGTCCATCCGCAGTCAGCAGTGTTTTAGCTACTTCTAAATCACTAATCCTCGCCTCCATGGTGACAAATAAAGTAAGTTTCTTACATGTAACATTATCACTGGAGGACGAGGAATAGCTAAACATGCTTCACTACACACCGTAGGAGGATACAATAGCTCACCGCTAACAAAAGCTAGCACCCCTGAATGTAAACAAATGCCATGGGTGGATCTACACCTAACATGCACTGTAAAGATACCAACTACAATAGCGTATCTAGTCGATACTACTATGATTACATCAATATTTTTCATTGTCACAAAATCTTTTTTCCTTTTTTTAAAATTCATATTATGTTTATGAACTCAGGAAATATGTCCCTGGACACATGAGGACTTTGAATATGACAAATGTATGATCCTGTAACAACTAGGTATCGGATTGATACCTAAATTTGTGGTATCATCCAAAACTAATATAAAGTATAAAACAACAGAAGAATAAGTAATTATTACATTTTAACAGAAGTGTAGATAGAACATGATGAAAAAGAAAATAAGCAGATATTAACAGTAAATGAACAAGTAGATTAATAATACATTTTTACAGTTTGTCCCTCATAATTTTGACAAAATAGAATGATAAATAACACAATATGTTACTGCATAAGTCAGCAGACTAATTAGGAGTCTTTGTTTGTCTATTTAAAGAAAAGTTGTCTAGTAGTGTGAAGTGAATTATATTTATATGGCGCTTTTCTCTAGTCACTCAAAGCGCTTTTAAATAGTGAAACTCAATATCTAAGTTACATTTAAACCAGTGTGGGTGGCACTGGGAGCAGGTGGGTAAAGTGTCTTGCCCAAGGACACAACTTGGATGGCAGAAGCAGGGATCAAACCTGCAACACTAAAGTTGCTGACACGGCCACTCTACCAACCGAGCTATATATATAGTATGTTCACTATTTTATTTAAGGACACAATTGAAATAAGAAACGTATGTTTAATGTACCCTAAGGTTTTTTGTCAAAATAAAGCCAATAATGCCATTTTATTGTGGTCCCCCTTATTTAGAAAAGTACCGAAAAGTATCAAAATGCATTTTTGTACCGGTACCGGTACTAAAATATTGGTATCGGGACGAACCTAGTCCAAATTATTAATACCTCGACCAATTGTTGAACTGAACTGAATTGTTATTTTGGTATTTTCATTGATTTGTACATTTTGACAATAATTCATACAGTACCTCCATTAAATATTTTGCACCATGCTAAAGGATCCTGGTAACTGCAGCTTCCTATTCAACAATACATGTATTCAATATACAGTACATGCATTTCAACATTACCTAACAACATTTTACTTGTGTCATTTTATGCTAAGTAAACCAAACAAAAAATGAATTTACCACATAAAATACGGCCAAAGTTTGGTCTTAACTATCATTTTTTTACTGACCATGTAAATTGAGCATAACTAGTTGGAAAATATCTGCACTTGAACTAAATATGCTGCGTTATACAGAATATCCTAATACATTACTTAAAATGTCTGTCTACTCCACAGGTGTCGAACTCAAGGCCCAGGGGCCAGATGTGGCCCACCACATCATTTTATATGGCCTGGAACTAATATGCATAAATAAAGTACTTGATATTTTCTTACTAAAACTAATATGCATAAATAAAGTACTTGATATTTTCTTACTAAATGTATTCTTTCTTTCCATTTTGACAGAAAAAAAGACATTTATTGCATGCAATTGCATATATTTTGATTCAATATCTAATAACTTAACAAACACCATATTATTATACATTAAACATGTTTTTTCTTAAAATAAAAAATAAATACTTAAATATCTGCTTGATTTCTGTATGAATATGTAATAATAATGTTGGTAATGTTAAAAATGTAATGTTAGTTACATTTGTATGAATTTAGGATGGAAAGTTGTTATCTCTGATAATAATGAACCATTAGTTTCATGTTTCCTAATAATGTAACAAATATATTATTATACAGAAACCTTTTTTGTAAAAATGAAAATAAATACCTGATTGATTTATTATTTCAAAGCAAGTTATCCATTAAATTTTACATTGTAAAAATGGTAATAGATTTTACAATTTAAAAAAAAAAGGCTGCTCAGTGACCATATTTTTATCATTAAAAAACAGAGGTACCATTTTTTCTATTAAAAGTAATACACCACAAAAACAACCTCCATAGAGTTCAAGATTAACACTGGCTGCTCTGTCGGCAGAATTTTACCTTAAAAAAACATGGTAGAATTTTTCCCATTTACAGTAATATCCTGTTAAGAAAAAACGATCGAATCCACGGTACAATTCTGCCGACTGACCTGCCAGACTACAGATTTTTTTTTACGGAGTACGTAAAAAACATATATTGCTGTGCAATAATATTATGAGGTGAATATTACTATGTTACAAGCGGCCCTCTGAGGGCAGCCATAACTGCTATGTGGCCCTCGAAAAGTAGTTTGACACCCGTGGTCTACTCCAACTGCACAATATAATGCACATACAGTATATGATTCATTCTTTTGAATAGGATGAACAAATGTGCTTGAAGATAGCAGAACTCTAAATATCTATACACAATATCATCTGTTGCCTATACCTAACATCATCATTTATTACACTTTCAACGACTCTTTTAGCAGGACTCTATAGAAAAGCATCACTAGAACTGACCAAACTGATTTTTTTAACATAATATAAGGACAATTGTGCATAATCTTTTAAAATCTAAGGAATGTTCATAGTTCTTAGGACATTGAACAGTAAGATTTAGTGTATATTGTTTGAATGTGCAAAATCACGCTTGGTGATTAATCTACAGCACATGACCACTGCTAAGTGAACTCCAACTCTACAGGTGACTTCCTAGGTACACGAAGAGCTGCTTAAACTCAACACAAAAACCAAAAGGGTAAACAAATATACAATAAGGACAACTTTGGATAATTTTCTGAAATGTAAATTGTGCTTTCTTCAAAATTCTGAACAAATTAGAACTGCGATTAAAATATTCCTCTACTACAGGGATGTCAAACTGGTTTTCATTGAGGGCCACATGGCAGTTATGGCTGCCATCAGAGGGCTGCTTGTAACAGCGTATAATGTATACATTTGCCTCTGGATTTCATTATAAATTATATAAATTGTTTTAAGTAGACTGTCGATTTTACAGTAAAAACTTTACATTTACAAAATGTTACTGTATGACATACAGTAACAGTGGTACTGTTTTTATATATACATACAGTGTATGTATATATAAAAACAGTACCACTGTTTTGTTTCCATCCATCCATCCATTTTCTACCGCTTATTTCCTTCAGGGTCGCGGGGACTGTTTTGTTTTTTACGTAAAAATCTGGCAGCTTAGTTGCCAGAATTGTAATATTAAATTGACATTGGTTTTTACAACATTACATTGTTCATGGAAAAACAGTACAAGTTCCTTTTTTATTCTGGCAATTTAGCTGCCAGTTTTTCTACCGTAAAAACAAATGTACCGTCTTTCCATTTACAGTAGTACACCGTTAAAACAAGATTTTACAAAATATGGCAGCTCAGTCAACAGAATTTTAACGCAAAAAAATTGTAGTTTTTTTTTAATTTACAGTAATAAGCTGTAAAGAACAACATAAAATGTATTGTCATTTTTATTCATTTGATGGGTAGTTTGATGTAAAATCATATCAAGCAGATATTTAAGTATTTATTTTTATTTAGACAAAACATTTTTGAAAAGTATGTTAATATACTGTAATATTTGTTGCAATAATGGATACTACTAAAGTTTAAAGGCCTACTGAAATGATTTTTTTTTATTTAAACGGGGATAGCAGATCTATTCTATGTGTCATACTTGATCATTTCGCGATATTGCCATATTTTTGCTGAAAGGATTTAGTATAGAACAACGACGATAAAGATTGCAACTTTTGGTATCTGATAAAAAAAAGGCTTGCCCCTACCAGAAGTAGCGTGACGTAGTCAATTGAACATATACGCAAAGTTCCCTATTGTTTACAATGATGGCCGCATGAAGTGAGAGAGATTCGGACCGAAAAAGCGACAATTTCCCCATTAATTTGAGCGAGGATGAAAGATTTGTGGATGAGTAAAGTGCAAGTGAAGGACTAGTGGGGAGTGGAAGCGATTCAGATAGGGAAGATGCTGTGAGAGCCGGGGGTGACCTGATATTCAGCTGGGAATGACTACAACAGTAAATAAACACAAGACATATATATACTCTATTAGCCACAACACAACCAGGCTTATATTTAATATGCCACAAATTAATCCTGCATAAAAACACCTAAGTGTTTGTTATGCTAGCTCCTAGCTCCTATGCTAGCTCCTAGCTCCTAGCTCCATATAAGCCGCCAATCCAATTCAAACACCTGCACAACACACACAATCACTCAGCCCAAAAGACCGTTCACCTAACCCAAGGTTCATAAAGCTTATATATTTAAACAAAGTAACGTACGTGACGCGCACGTACTGGCAAGCGATCAAATGTTTGGAAGCGCAGCTGCTACTCACGGTACCTGATATTCAGCTGGGAATGACTAAAACAGTAAATAAACACAAGACATATATATACTCTATTAGCCACAACACAACCAGGCTTATATTTAATATGCCACAAATTAATCCTGCATAAAAACACCTAGGTTTTTGTTATGCTAGCTCCTAGCTCCTCTGCTAGCTCCTAGCTCCATAGAACACGCCAATACAATTCAAACACCTGATCAACACACACAATCACTCAGCCCAAAAGACCGTTCACCTAACCCAAGGTTCATAAAGCTTATATATTTAAACAAAGTTACGTACGTGACGCGCACGTACGGGCAAGCGATCAAATGTTTGGAAGCCAAAGCTGCATACTCACGGTAGCACGTCTGCGTCTTTGTCATCCAAATCAAAGTAATCCTGGTAAGAGTCTGTGTTGTCCCAGTTCTCTACAGGCGTCTGTGTATCGAAGTCAAAAGTCCTCCTGGTTAGAGTCTCTGTTATCCGAGTTCTTCGATCTTGACTGCATCTTTCGGGAATGTAAACAATGAAACACTGGCTGTGTTGTGTTGCTGCTGACTTCCTTCGCAAAATACGTCCGCTTTGCACCGAGAACTTTCTTCTTTGCTTGCTCAGCTTCTTTCTCCATAATGCAATGAACATAATTGCAACAGATTCACCAACACAGATGTCCAGAATACATCCAGAATGAGATGAAAACAGCTATTTCGTATTGGCTTCAATGTGGAAGCCATACCTGTGTTCTACTGGCTACGTCACGCGCATACGTCATCCTCAGAGGCGTTTCGAACCGGAAGTTCCCCGGGAAATTTAAAATTGCACTTTATAAGTTAACCCGGCCGTATTGGCATGTGTTGCAATGTTAAGATTTCATCATTGATATATAAACTATCAGACTGCGTGGTCGGTAGTAGTGGGTTTCAGTAGGCCTTTAAAAGGCATGCAATTTCAAGCAGTACATATATTTTTTCTGTCAAAATTTTAATAAATCATTTAATGAGAAAATATTAGGTACTTTATTGACACATATCATTTCCAGGTCTTTACGGGCCAGATAAAATGATTTTGCGTGCCAGATATGGCCCCCGGGCCTTGAGTTTGACACGTCTGCTCTACTAAGTTAAATCACATGTGGTTATGATGTCACACGACAAAGTCCACTCTGCCTACACAGGTGACTTCCACAGTGCACAAGGATACGTTTTAAAAAAGGATTCCTGGATTATCCCTTCAAAAACAGGGACTTGTGGAAACGGCAAAACGTGCTTGTATTCATTAGTCCCACATGACAAGTGGCTCGGAGACATGTGACACCCGCCACACAACAAAGAAGACCATGATATGCTGTGAAAATACTGTGATCTGATGTAATCTTTGGAGTCATGCATGACAATGCACCTGTATCAAAACATTATAAATCATATTTGTTTTAATACAATTGCCTTAAGGAAATAAGTGGCAGTTTGAATGGTAAAGTAGGTAAGTTGAAACTGAACCATGACGTAGAAAAAAACTAAACAGTTCCTTCAAACTAAGTCAGGGGTGTCAAACTCATTTTAGCTCAGGGGCCGCATGGAGGAAAATCTTTGCACACGCGGATCGTTTTCTTTGTCTTACTTTGGCCAAAAACAGAACAAACATATTCTGAAAATATTACAATAAAAATATAGAAAAAATACCGGAAGCGGTAAAGTTTAGATTCATAAAGGAAAGAAGAAAGTGAATGAATGTTTATAACGGAATACATTTACATATGAATACAATTGTGTTTTCTTTTGTATTATTTTTTAAATGAATTAAGTAACGTTTATGACAACCTTTTTTCAAAACACAATATAGAATGTGAGATAGAACAGGATAATACATACATTTATCATTTGTTTTCAAAACAGTTACAAAAAAGTGGGACCCCAAAAATTTACTGTGGGACCCCATTTTTATGACTTGATGGGGTCCCTGGGACCCCATTTTGAAAATTCCTAGCGCCAACACTGATGGAGTATTGGTGTGTGAAAAACAGCAGGCCTGCGGGCCGGTTCTACTACTAATCAAATATTATCCCGGGGGCCATAGATCAAACATTCGCGGGCCTCCTTGACTTTGACACATAGGAACTAAGTGAAGCTGTATTTGTGATATGTGATACCAAATATTGAACATAAAGTTTGTTTTTTTTCAATTGCTCCTGGTTAACTATACAATAACAAATTGTTGTTTCCTAAAGAATTTTGCTCTGTCGGAGTTTTAATTACTGTCGTGCATTTTTACATCTTTATCCTTTATACATGCTGTATTATCAATTAAATGAGTGATTTATTTGAACAATTAACCTTGCTTATTGATTATTTTTGCCAGACAAAGACGTATAAACATTTACACAGTCACTAAAGAAGCTACTATTCATTACCTCATAAAAAATATCCTGGATAGAGAATACTTGATCATTAATCATCATTAATGATTTCAAAAGGGTAGCAACGGTAATATACAATAGCGAAACATGATGGAGCATTTCCAAGAAATGGACTCCAACCATGTCATACAAAAGAGATCATATTACGTTCCCAGTGGAAAATGCTGTGTCTTTCTAAGTATTTGTAAAAAAGAATGTGAAAGTATGTATATAGGAAAATCCATTCTCATGCTTTTTTATGTACTTCACTTTTAATACATTTGCAAACCTCAGTGTTTTCTGAACATCAACAATGATAATGATGCACGGAGAAAGTCTGGATATGAGATTGGGTGGAGAAGTGAAAGTGCCCCCGACTCCCAAACTAACCACAACCATTTGTTTCCTTCTCATGTTGACAGGGAGCCCACGGGCATCCACCTGTCCTCATTTGGGACGTCCTGATTGGTTCCCACCGAGTTCATCTACGCCATTCAACCAGTAAAGATTTCAGATGAACGACTAAATGCGGAAAGCGTGTCTGGATATAACGTCTTTAAAGCAAAAATGACAATACGATGGGATAAAATGTGGACTTTTTTGTTTTTTTCAGGTGTTATATCGTCTGTCTTACAGGTAATTGGACATTGTTCAGGCTGTTTTAGTTTTTTACTTACAGTATACAGTGTACATTATATTTATGCTAATTTGTGTTTCTTTATTCTTATTTTATAGATACAACAGGTTTTGGCAACCGGTAAGAAAAAACACTTTGATAAGTAATTAGTAGCAAATAATATAACTAGTTGTTATTATCTATACTATTATTAGTTATTGTTTTCACCCTCTTTTTGTGCCCTTGTGTGCATTATCCTTTCCATCCTTATCCTTTCCATCCTTTGTAACTGAGTTACTGTGTGGAACAATTTCCCTTGTGGATCATTAAAGTTAGTCTAAGTCTATGCTGAACTAATGCTTACATTTTTCCCCCATAATTTTTGCTGTCTAACAGGAAAATATGTAATAAGATATGATGATTATTGAGTTCTGCTGTCTCGTACATAAATGTCCGCCGTTTAGAAATTATTTCAACATTTGCTAGGCCAACTAATGGCGATGTTGCATGTAATAAAATGTTGTGCTTGCAAATTAAAGCATAAAACTAGCCGAGGGACAGCTGTTATCCCAAAACACTAAGTTAAGGTGCCACTGTATATGGTATGAAAGTTAAAAATAAGATTCTGGAAATGACACTTTTCACACTAGTTTAAATAAAGGATGCTCTCAAATTGGACTTAAAATGATCACAACTGCCTTTCCCCCCAGGATGTGATATTGTGTCAGTGACATCTCCTTCTGCATCCTCCCTGAACGTGGAATGGAGCGAATACTCGGGAGCGTCGGTCTATTTACTGGACCTGCGAGTGATGAACTCGACCAGTATCGCCCCCGTGGTGGTGATGCAGTCTGCACCCAGCACTCAAAGGCTGATTCAGGGCTTACGACCCGGCCACACATACCTGGTCACGCTAAAGGTCTTTGAGTTTTACACTATAGTGTGCACGGACACTGATGAAACCATGACAGGTAGCTTTGTTTTCAACCACCTTCTGCTGTTCTTCAGACTATTTATTTATTAAAAGTCTTCCTGCATTCCCGCAGTGCCTGCAACATCTCAGATCACATATTCCAAAGCTATTTCCAGTAGCTCTATAAAATTTGAATGGTCCAGTGTGCTGGGGGCTGACAATTACATCCTGTATGTGGAAGAATTGTTCAGTCTCCCGACCAATAAATACAACGAGACGTTCACCACTCTGACCGGCCAAATGGACCACCTGACTCCGTCCACAACATACAACTGTTACGTTTACGCCTCCAACACAGCAGGACGGGGTGCCAGGAGTAACATCAGGACAATCACTACATGTAAGTTCATAAAAGATGCTTGTTTTTATTTACTCGTCACATTTGTATTTCATCATCACAGTGGTGCAGCCGCCAACCGGAGTCACGCTCGTGTCGACGGGAAAGAGCACAGCCCAAGTGACGTGGGACCCAGTCAGTAAAGTACTGCTTTACCAAGTGACCGTGAGTGACGACGACAACCTCAGCAACATGCCTGTTATCATGAACACTTCGGACACATCAATGGGTATCAGTAATCTGGAGCCTTGCTCCACCTACACGGTCGGAGTATCATCGGTCAACATGTTCTTGATACCAGGAGAGGCTGCCAATGTCACACATTCAACATCCAGTGAGTATTCCATTGTGGTTGGACATGTTCAAAGGAATGGTCTTTTTATTTACTCAACAGAATATTAGCCTCAGGTTTATAGAGATCATATTCAAAACGTATTCTCTGGAGAAGGTTTAACAGTTTCCTAAGAGTGAAATGTTACTATAACCCTACTTTTGACTAGAACAGTCCTGGGCAATTTGTTTGACTCAGGGTCCAAATTTAGAGAATTTTCTGGGGGCCGGTATATCTATTTTTAGGAACACTAATACAAAACCCCACAATAATGTCTGATTGAATGCTAAAAACGTTACAACAGACCACCTTAAAAAACGGAATTAAATTAAAAACATTTTTACTGAATGAGACACCAAGAATGTACATGAAAATAAAGAATGTGGGATTTACAATATTAACTATGAACGATAAAACACTGAATATTGACAACATATGAACGTCACACCCCCTCTCGATCGACATATTTTACAATCAAGCGAAACACAACAAAAATGCAACAAACACAGCGAAATATGAATGTGAAGTGTAATTTAAAAAAAACACATACAATCTGATACATCTGATGTTTTACTAAGCTTTAGAACTTTGTTGTAAAAATCTACTTCCGCGTCTGTCCATGACACACGCATTTCAGGCTGGCTGCTCTGAAAACACTCTGTGGAAACGCTCCCCACCCACACTGCTTGGTGCCTCGTCTGAGCTGCTGTGACTTAGATTACCATGGTAACTAATTAGATTACTATAGTAACTAGTATATCATGCAAAGTTGCAGATTCCAACCATTGAAATACTTTGTATAGTTCAAGACTTACGGTCATTTGAAAACATCTTAAAGATATAAAAAAATTATTTGGCCGCATGTGGACCCCGGGCCTTAATTTGTCCATGTCTTGACTAGAAGGTCAATTTATTTGATGGTGGACTGATGCAAAATCTGAGGATTTGAAATGGTTTGAGCCAAGTTGTCTGAAGCAGTGTACAGTATATCAATGAATGCTTTGGTCATAAATCAAAACAAAAATGAAGTGATTTCCTCTTCACTACTATTATAGTTTCCTGCTACTGGTGATGACAAACCTTTGCATTTACCACCCCTAAAGTCCGCATACGGGATGATGAGATTTACAACTAATCTGTGTCCCGACAGTGTGTCGAGTATAGACAGATCTAGGGAAGATAAAGTGGAAGTTTGACCAATCATTTACCAATAATTGTTCTTGTTTAGCCATCAATCCTGTGACGTCCATCTCGGTGGACTACAGCTGCTCCAGTGGCATGGTGACGGTCACCTGGGACTTGGTATTTGGGGCCAACTTGTACCAAGCCACTGCCGTCGATGGCACCGGCGCGTCCCTCAACTGTACCTCAGCCTCCAACAGCTGCCACATCACCTTGCTAAAGTGTGGCGAGGAGTACTATGTTTACGTGACAGCTATGTCGGACGACTGCGAAAGCAGGTCTAACATCTCTACTTTGTTCGAGACAGGTGAGAGCCGCCAAGATGTTCTCTGCCAACACCTTCTCCATTTACTTTGTTACTTTCACACATGCACGCAAGAGCTACAGCTTGGTGTCACCTCCCATTAAGCTAGCCCAGCGGGACACTGTTTAGCTTCCCTCTATTGTGTTTTTGACTCTTTTCTCACAGTTACACCCACCCGTTAGTCACCGTAAGTGGACACCCAATACCGTATCATTTAAAGTTCTTTACAGTCTAGTTATCTTAAAGGTCAGTTACAGTATCAGCCTAAGGGAGAAACACAGGCAGTCTGGTCTCGGAAATTATTTAATACTGTTAGACTTAATGGTAACTAAGGAGCCAAACGACATAAGGGGTCAAAAGTTAAAATGACCAACAGCTAATTAATTGTCTCCTGCTTACAGTGCCCTGTGCTCCTGCTAATCCACTGACCACCCATGACTGCTCCAGCAACGTAATAAACTTCAGCTGGGAGCCAACCAACAACACCTTGTACTATGTGGCCATGGCTGAAGACAACACTGGCCAGGTGACGGAGTGCAGGACCCAAGACAGCGCCTGCTACTTCACCAATACCGGCTGTGGTCAGTTCTACACGTACACCGTGTATGCCGTCAGCTCTGAGTGCAATAGCGAAGTCAGCCATCCTGAGTTCGTACGAACCTGTGAGTAGAACTTAATTCGATTTTAGTACGTTAGATACGTGACATGCGTTGAATTTCCAAAGTGTGTCAGTTTGTTCAACTGTTAAAATGAAGTTTAATAGTAAATCACCAATTTAGCTGCCAAAGACTACATTTAACTATACATCCCTTTTCTTCCAGCCCCTTGTCTTCCCACAAATGTAAGGACTACAGCAGAGTGTCACTCTGAAAACCTGATTACTAGCTGGGATTCAGCTGCTGGAGCCCTGTCCTATACTGTAGAAGCACAGGGCAACAATGGAAAAACCTACAACTGCACCTCGTCCTCCAACAGCTGCGCATTGACCGGAGCGTTTTGCGGGGATCACCTCAGCGTGTGGATCATTGCCTCTAATGACAACTGCTCCACCAACAGAGTGCTGGGAGAGGTTGGTCAGACTGGTATGTGCTGAAAATACTGTATTTGCACTCTGGGCCAAAATCTGGTACCATGATATGTTCGCAAATTGTTCTAATATATTTTTCTTGGGATATGATGGTTCACCACTAATCCTTCCAGTTCCCCATTCATTTGATGCTTACCAAAAGCCAACTGATGCATTAAATCAAGGTAGTGACTTATTTGTATGCTCCTCCATCTATCCAGTTCCTTGCAACCCCACCATTATGTCGGCATTAGCCAACTGCAGCCAAGAGTCTGTGAGAATCAACTGGACAACGAGCATTGGCTCCATCTTTTACGTCGCTGTTGTTCAGGATTTGGATGGGAACTCGCACAGTTGCATTTCAAGTGGCACTGACTGCTTGGTGGAGGGCCTTAATTGCGCACAGAATTACACAGCCCACATCATAGGGACCAACCTTAAGTGTAACAGCAGTGCCAGTGATGAGATAGCCTTTACTACAGGTATGAATATTGAAAGGTCAACTTTCTGATTCTTATAATTACTGCATATACCAAATTTACTGTTTCCATATCCTCTTCTGTTTTCCCAGCACCTTGTCTCCCTGATAACATTGAGGCATTCAGAGACTGTGATGCCAACCGTGCTCTGGTAGTCTGGCAAAACCACCAGTCCACTGGCACCTACACTGCGACCATAGAAGACCCGAGTGGATCTCAACTTACGTGCAACAGCAACACTGTCAACAATTGCAAAATCCATGATCTGCCCTGTGGAAAGACATACAACGTCACTGTCACTAACAGTGATGGAATCTGCTCGTCGACCTCTGCACCCATCAGTATGGACTCAGGTACTGCCGCATCAGCTTTTACAACATCAGCGACACAATGTCTTGACTACGAACATGCTCATAGCAAAACATGTCTTCCTCTAGTACCGTGTGGCCCGGAGGATGTTGAAGCCAACATCGACTGTGCTACTGGCAAGCTGACAATGATCTGGAACATCCCTGTCCCTACGGAGAACTATACGGCGACCATTTCCAGGGGCATGGGTCAGCCCATACACTGTAACTCCACAGAAACCCAGTGCACCAGAGGAGGGTTGGCATGCGGCAGCACTTACTCTGTGACAGTTGTATCAGTCACTGGTTCCTGCTTCAGTCTGCCCAGTACAGAGGTCACTGTGCAAACATGTAAGAGACGAGAAAAATCTGAACACACACGATACCCAGTTAGCACGAGAAGTTAAAATAGCAGCATTAACTTAGTGTTTCTTCTTGTAAAACAGCACAAACAGATGGAACACTCAAACAAATGACACCAGTCCCCGAAATAATACAAGTAAAATTCCTTAGAAAACAAAAAGCTGCTCATTATTGGCAGATAGTCCTATAAAGCCAACAAAAGAAGCAACGTAGAGTACCAAAATAAAACAGTGAACAGTGCATGCCAACTGGCAATCACATACAACTATCATGATGCTGAAATAGTTGATCAAAGTACTTGGATGCCTCTGGAGTCTTAAGTGCTTTAAATGAGTATGCTTAGACCATGGTCACTCCTGGTAGATATTCTTTGCTTGTCACGTTCTTCTCTTCTCACTTGTGTCTCAAAAAGCAGAAAAAAAACAAATAAATCCAAGAACAGGTTATCATTTAATCCTATATAACATGCCAGTGATACATTCCTTGTTCAGTTACATTGGTTTCATCCCATTTTTCTTTTTGGCTTGCCTTTCCCGTAGTTGTACATTTGTTGCTTTCAAGGTAATTAAGGATGCTTATGCTGCCTTGTAAATGTTTTTTGAACTCCTCCCCTTTATCCATCAGTGCCTTGCCCTCCTACCGAGGTCACAGTTACGAGAACCTGCACTTCATCAGCTCCTGTGTCATGGGTGGCCAGCAACAGTGCTAAATACTACACTGCTTTTGCGGTGAGCAGTTCTGGACACACCTTAGAATGCACCACTAATGAAACATGGTGCAACCTCACCGGCATCCTGTGTGGGGAGGTTTACACCATTGGTGTGGCGGGAGTGGATGACAACTGCACAGGTCTACAGGGGGACACTGTGGAACTGTATGCAGGTAACACACACTGACCGACACCCTGGACTTCCAGTCAATAATATGCATGTGTCCTTGAGAACAGTGACAGTGATCAATTCACCTGTTTCCTCCTGCAGTGCCATGCAGGCCTACTAATGTGTCCAGCCAGTTGGACTGTTTGACTGGCACCGCTTATTTGTCCTGGCTCCCAACTCCAAATGCTGTGGATTACATTGCAGTCGTCAACAACACTGCACACACGACCAGCTGCTTCAGCAACACTAACAACTGCACCATCACGGACCTGCTTTGTGACAACTCATATCACATTTTTGTGGACATTTATGATGGTGAATGTGTCAGCGACTATAGCTTACCACAAAGACTAGGACCAGGTATTGTGATGCTAATACAACTCATTTTGATAAGTTCTCTCATAATGACGTTCCATTCCAAAATACATTATTTTTAGGTAATTAACATTGAAGCAGATCAGCCAGATAGTCTGTTTTGAAGAGTTCAGTGGCAACATGAACTGAACTGTATGGCTCGGTAGAAGTGTGCCTTCAAAATGTTCCCATTTGTTTGTACAGTCTTAGTAGAAATAATATAAAATGTACCAAAGCTTTTGTTGACCACCATCTATTTCAATCATATCTTCATGCAAATGTTTATTTTCTTAGTACCATGCGCTCCCGTGGATGTCGACACCAACTTGTCGTGCAGCAACAATGACTTAATGGTCAGCTGGACAAACGCTTCTTGGCCATTCAACTACAGTGTCATTGCCACTACCCTGTCTGGGAATATGACGTCAGCCACCTGCCACGCTGAGAGAACTAACTGTAGCCTAAGTGCCCTTCATTGCGGCCAGACTTACAATGTGTCTGTGAGAGCTTATTCTGGAGATTGCAGTGGGCCATACAGCGTCCCAAAGACCATCCAAACAGGTATAATGAATGGTTTAAACGTGGTATAAAATTAGTTACATCTATAAAATTGTTGTACAATGTTATGTCTCTCCAGCCACTTGTGCACCTCAGAACTTGCAGGCAATAACAGACTGTGGCACAAACTCCATTTGGGCCTCTTGGGATGCTTCTATGGGTGCTATCTCCCATACAGCAACAATGACTGGACCCAATGGCTTCTCTGAAAGCTGCTCTACATCGGACCTCACGTGTTCTTTTAGTAATCTACAGTGTGCCACATTGTATAGCATTGAAGTAGAATCCCACAACCACAAATGCACCAGCCCCTCTAGTCAAATGATGACAACTACAGGTGCTTTATACATTTGGGAGCTCAAGCAAGTAATTCATCGGGAATTTGACATTTGTCATCAGTCTGCATCTTTCTCTAGGACCGTGTGACCCAGTCAATGTGACCACTGTCCTCCATTGTGGCTCAGATGCTGCCACAGTGTCATGGTATGCCAGTGCCGCGGCCACGGCATACACAGTTTTGGCTTATGAGTATGGTTCACAGCATCAAACATCCTGTTGGGCCACAACAACCTCCTGTCAATTGGATGGGCTGCAGTGTGGAACAACATACAACCTGACTGTGCTAGCTGAGGACGCCACCTGTAACAGTACAGGCGAGACCACAGCAGTCCTTATGACAGGTAGTCATAAATAAGATCACACAATTAGCAAACATTCAACCTCACTTTCATTCTCTCCCAGCTCCATGCTCACCATCCATTGAGGACAGCACACAGATCTGTGGTGCTAATTCCTCCTCTCTGTCATGGATGCTCATGGCCGATGCCGTAGGTTACATAGTCAGTGCAACATCCACAAGTGGCCACTCAGTGTCCTGCAGCTCAGATACTCCATGGTGTGCACTGACAGACCTAACATGTGGTGAGACCTACACAGCCACTGTTGTGGCTAAAGGAATGCTGTGTGACAGCCCACCTGGACCCAGTGCTGACATTACCACAAGTATGTGCATTGTCCAGGCCTGATGATTCAACTTTCTGCTTCACGCAATAAGTATTCTCATATTTTTATCTGTTTGCCAACAGCTCCCTGTCCTCCAACACTTATATCCAAGGAGTACATGTGTGGCAACAACTCCGCCGTGTTCAGTTGGAGTGACACTTTTGGGCAGCTTGGCTTCCAAGTTCAGATAACAGGAGAAGGCTATTTGGACAGCTGTAGGACTACAAATACCAGTTGTGTAGTCCATGATCTACCTTGTGGCTTGGATCTTAATGTTACTGTGCAGGCTGAGGGGGCACAATGCAATAGCACTCCTAGTGTCTGTCAAATGCTACACACTGGTAAGCCTGTTGTTGGTGTATTGCTTATATTTAGGCATGTCTCTCACATTTTATATATATTGACAATACTGTGCCAAATTATAAAATACATTGTTGATAATATGTACAAAACCCAAAACCAGTGAAGTTGGCACGTTGTGTAAGTCGTAAATAAAAACAGAATACAATGATTTGCAAATCCTTTTCAACGTATATTTAATTGAATAGACTGCAAAGACAAGATATTTAATGTTCGAACTGAGAAACTTCATTTTTTTTTGCAAATAATCATTAACTTAGAATTTAATGGCAGCAACACATTGCAAACAAGTTGTCACAGGGGCATTTTTACCACTGTGTTACATGGCCTTTCCTTTTAACAACACTCAGTAAACGTTTGGGAACTGAGGAGACACATTTTTGAAGCTTTTCAAGTGGAATTCTTTCCCATTCTTGCTTGATGTACAGCTTAAGTTGTTCAACAGTCCGGGATTTCCATTGTCGTATTTGACGCTTCAAAATGCGCCACACATTTTCAATGGGAGACAGGTCTGGACTACAGGCAAGCCAGTCTAGTACGAAGCCACGCTAGTGTAACACATGCAGAATGTGGCTTGGCATTGTCTTGCTGAAATAAGCAGGGGCGTCCATGAAAAAGACGTTGCAGGCATCAAATTCCAAATGAACTAATATTTGAAACAAACAAAAAAAAGTTTACCAGTTCGAACATTAAATATCTTGTCTTTGCAGTCTATTCAATTGAATATAAGTTGAAAAGGATTTGCAAATCATTGTATTCTGTTTTTATTTACACAACGTGCCAACTTCACTGGTTTTGGGTTTTGTACTATAGGTTTATATTTTTGCTAGAAAAACGAGACAGAATCAGCTAGCACAGTCATACACCATTATGCACAAAAGCATAAGCTGACAAAAGTATCAAATAATAGACCTAATTGGGAAAATATTTTCGCCATGCACAGTAACAGCTAGCTTAAACAATAACGTCATGAACTTGAATAATTACAAGTGCGAGATTCCTGAAGCATTTTTTACTTCAAGCAAGATAACCCATAGACCAGGGTTATCAAAGTGAAGGTCTGCGGGTCAGATCCAGCCCGCGAATGAATGATCTATGGCCCCCCGGATGATATTTGATTAGTATTAGAACCGGCCCGCAAGCCTGCTGCTGTTTTGTACGCACCAATACTCCATCAGTGTTGACGCTAGGAATTTTCAAAATGGGGTCCCAGGAACCCCATCAAGTCATAAAAATGGAGTCTCAAAGTACATTTTTGGGGTGCCACTTTTTTGTAAGCGTTTTGAAAACAAATGATAAATGTATGCATTATCCTCTTGTATATCACATTCTATATTGTTTTGGAAAAAGGTTGTCATAAACGTTACTTAATTCATTTAAAAAAATAATACGAAAGAAAAATTGTTTTACTCATATTCAGTTATAAACATTCATTCACTTTCGTCTTTCCTTTATGGATCTAAACTTTACCGCTGGTGGGAGTTTTTTCTATATTTTTATTGTAATATTTTCAGAATGTGTTTGTTCTATTTTTGGCCAAAGTAAGACAAAGAAAACAATCTGAAGTTGTCTTTATTTTTTTGTTTTAATGCCATGATTTTGATAGTCCGGCCCGCGTGTACACAGATTTTCCTCCATGCGGCTCGTGAGCTAAAATGAGGTTGACACCCCTGCCATAGACTTTACCCAAAAATGAAAAAAATGAAAACGCAGCTTGATTCAGCATATGTAAATATGAAATAGAAAGCTAGCTATTGCCAATATTTTCTACATGCGTGTTCATTTCATGTAACATTTGACCTTCAATGTCTAAAACGCATTAAATTACATTGCACGTTTGTTTTTCTTTCCAGTCCCGTGTGCTCCAGAAAACATTAGTGCCACACTGGTGTGTTTGAATCACTCAGCACTGGTGTCATGGGTCGGAAGCCCCAATGCTGTAGAATACACCGTGACGTCTACGGGTCAGAATGGACACACCCATGAATGCCACACCAACTCTACCAGCTGTAAACTGTCACACATCCACTGTGGCGAAACGTATAACATCACCGTCACGCCGCACTCTCAGTCGTGTGCTGGACATGCGAGTCAAGTCTACACCTTCAGAGCAGGTGCACATCAATTAATTCATTCACTCTGATGCATTTGAAGAGAATATTCATCTACCTCCATGTGTCCAGGCCTTTGTCCTCCTGTAAACGTCACCTTATCAGCAACAGCATGTCAGGACAACCCCATTGTGTCTTGGTCCGGTGTAACCGGGGCTGAGACATACATAGTAACAGCAACCGCCGATGACGGACACGCATACAATTGCAGCGCCAACATTTCTACTTCATGCCAGTTTACTGAGCTCCACTGTGCACAAACCTACGCCGTCACAGTTGTCACAGTGGACCGGGGCTGCTGGAGTGAGCCTAGCTCAGCTGTGGAAGTAACCACAGGTGTGTTGATTAGCTGATATTTATACCTACACATGGAGACTAACTTCCTTTGTGTCATTCCAGCTCAGTGTCCACCCACTAACTTGATGGGCCAGGTCACCTGCAATACCAATGCAGTGACAATCTCATGGGATCAGAGCATAGATCCATGGGATTCCTACATGCTGGGATACAAGTTGCTTAGCGACACGCTCCTTACTTCAATGCAGACGCCTTCAAACGCCTCTCACACTTTGACCAACCTGCAGTGTGGACAGAGATATGCCTTCTCCGTTGCGGTTGAAAAAGACCTCTGCCAGAGCAACTACAGCCCTCCTCTGGAACTAAGCACAGGTATTTACTTGTTTTTACCTGTAGCAGTACACAACTTCTGTAGCAATCAAGAGCTGACTAACTGAACAGGACTCACTAGCACGTCAAGGCTCGTTTACATACACAGAAACCCCACAAAATATATAATTTTGGCCCGAATTTAAGACACCCCTCTTTTTCAAGGTTTTGGTAAAAAACAATTTTTTTATTGTATTGTATGTTTTAGGGTTGTACGGTATACCGGTACTAGTATAGTATAGCGGTACTACTGAATCAAAAACGGTACTATACTCTGTTTGAAAGCACCGGTTCGCAATGTATTAATTTTTTTAACTGGCATGACAGCACGTCGTCACGTCATGACATTGCTGGTTTTAGGAGCAGAGGAGCATGTTTGGCAGCGCACAATCACAGAGTACTTACAAGCAGACACAGTGTGTAAACAGAAAATAGAGAATAGACGCATTTTGGCTTAAAAACTAACATTAAAGGTATAGTTATAACACTGAAACGCCCTCAGGAAGAGGTGCTTTAAGACATGGCTAGCTAGCTAGCAGCGAACATCCATCCGCAGTCGGCAGTGTTTTAGCTAATTCTAAATGACTAATCCTCGCCTCCATGGCAACGAATAAAGTGAGTTTCTTACAAGTAACATTATCACTGCAGGACAAGGAATAGCTAAACCTGCTTCACTACACACCGTAGGAGGATACAATAGCTCACCGGCGTCACCGCTAACAAAAGATAGCGCGCCTGAATGTAAACAAATGCCATGGGTGGATCTACACCTGACATCACCTGATACCAAGTACAATAGTGTATCGAGTCAATACTACTAGGATTACATCGATATTTTTTATCGTCACAAAATCTTTTTTCCTTTTTAAAAAAATTCATATTATGTGTATAGATTCAGGAAATACGTCCCCGGACACATGAGGACTTTGAATATGACCAATGTATGATCCTGTAACTACTTGGTATCGCATTGATACCTAAATTTGTGGTATCATCCAAAACTAATGTAAAGTATCAAACAACAGAAGAATAAGTGATTATTACATTTTAACAGAAGTGTAGATAGAACATGTTGAAACAGAAAATAACCAGATATTAACAGTAAATGAACGAGTGGATTAATAATACATTTTTACCGCGTGTCCTTTATAATGTTGACAAAATAATAGAATGATAAATGACACAATATGTTACTGTATAAGTCAGCAGACTAATTAGGAGCCTTTGTTTGCTTACTTATTACTAAAAGACAAGTTGTCTAGTATGTTCACTATTTTATTTAAGGACAAAATTGTTCTTCGATTGCAATAAGAAACATATGTTTAATGTACCCTGAGATTTTTTGTTAAAATAAAGCAAATAATGCAATTTTTTTGTGGTCCCCTTTATTTAGAAAAATATCGAAATACATTTTTGTACCGGTCCCAAAATATTGGTATCGGGAAAACTCTAGTATGTATAAATATCTAGACCCTGAATAAAAGACGACCCTTCTTTTTCAGACCTTATTCCAACATTGGTACAACTGCCACTACAACTAATGATAAATGTCATGTTTTCTTCCCATGTTCAGCACCCTGCCAGCCCACAAACTTCACTGGTCACGTAGACTGTGGGACAAACAAAGGCAATTTCTCCTGGGCTGAAAGCAACGGAGCAACATTTTACACAGTGGAGGTGACAGGGGATCATGGCCATGTGGCATCATGTTCATCCAACGACACTTCCTGCGCTGTCAGACTCCATTGTGGCCGTTCATACTCGGCCTCCCTGGTGGCATCCACTGAGAGCTGCAACAGTACGGAACACGTTGATATTTACTTAGACTCGGGTAAGGTGCACCCAACCACTCACCAAGTGAGCTGGGATAGGCTGACCACGAAAAGGATAAGTGGTTTGGATTTGCCTAATAACTTTTCTATTCACCCCTAGCTCCTTGTCTCCCCGAAGATGTCTTAGCTGTCCTGGATTGTGACACCAATGAGATGAACGTGAGCTGGTCTGAGACCCCTGGCACGGACAACTACACAGCCTGGGCCATGAGCACTGATGGACACAGAGCCTCCTGTAACTCCACATACAACTATTGCGCCATCACTGAACTGCAGTGTGGCCACGTCTATGAGGTGGTTGTCACCTCGTCCTCTGTTCATTGTGAAATCCTTGCTGGTTCTGACTATAAGGTCCAAGCTGGTAAGTCCCACACAGTATACTCTTGTATGTTGCAAGAATGATCAAATGTTTGTTTTCCATCTTCTTCTAACCACACATAGCGCCTTGTGAACCGGAGAACACCACAGCGGAGCTCAACTGTAGCTCCAACATCATCACAGTGGCGTGGGATCAGGTCACCTCACTGGCTCAGAACTTCACAGTAAAAGCTACATCCACTTCTGGCGTTAACTCCACTTGCGAAACCACTGAGGGTGACTGTTCATTCCTGCACCTGAGCTGTGGTCAAGTCTACACTTTCACTGTGACGGGTCACACCAACGTCTGCATGAGTGCGATGAGCTACCCCACCGAGAAGCTAACTGGTGCGCCTACTCAAAATTCCTCACAGGATTAAAAAACAATTCTCACCTTTCCATACCTTTCTTGCTATATAGCGCCGTGTCCCCCAGGAGATGTGTACGCAGGGATGAACTGTACCACTCGAGAAGCTATGGTCAGCTGGACAACCGCTGCCGCAGACACAGCCTACAACGTCCTGGCAACCTCCACCAATGGTCACAACTCCTCCTGCAGCGAGATGGGAACATCATGTGACATTGCCAACCTGGTTTGTGGACAGAACTACTCAGTGGTGGTGGAGGCGATGCATACTGGGTGTGCTGGTCTGACGAGTAGCCCAGTTTGGCTTCCTACAGGTCAGTTTAATATAGCATGTAATATTTAATGCAGATAAAAAAAACTAACATTTCGCTTTCTCTCCCCAGAACCCTGTGTTCCCATGAATCTCTCTGTCTACTACAATGTAAGCGATGCCCATGTGCAGTGGAGTGCAGCCAATGGTGCAAATTCCTACTCAGTGCGGGCTGTAAATGAGGAGGGCATTGGAGCCACATGTAACACCCCCACATTCGGCTGCCCTCTGAGTGGCCTGCAGTGCAGTCAGATCTACAATGTCACAGTGACCGCCCACAACCAGGCTTGTGACAGTTTCACCTCCGATACCCGGCAGCTCAACACAGGTTGGCATCGAGAAGGAATGCTGTGATAATCTGTCAATGGTTCTAAAAGTATGTGTGTATTTCATATCATTCCAGAACCATGCCCGCCCATGAATGTTCAGGCCAATGCTCAGTGTGAAGAACTCACAGCAACTGTTTCCTGGGATCAGAGTGAGCTGGCTGTGGGATATGCCGCCTACTTTGATGACCAAGCTGGAAACTACACTTTGACCTGTGATGCTGCAGACACAGACACCAGCTGTGTTGTCTCAGGATTGATGTGCGGCACGCATTATTACGTGTGGGCCAAAGCTTTGGGAGAAGAGTACAACAGCTCCTACAGCACAATGGTTTCGCTCACATCAGGTACTTAACATTTTGAAACCTTGGATGCAAAATGGGCACAGCATGGTGGTACAGGGGTTAGTCTTTCTGTGTGGAGTTTGCATGTTCTCCCCGTGACTGCGTGGGTTCCGTCCGTGTATTCCGGCTTCCTTCCACTTCCAAACATGCACCTGGGGACAGGTTGATTGGCAACACTAAATTGGCCCTAGTGTGTAAATGTGAGTGTGAATGTTGTCTGTCTATCTGTGTTGGCCCTGCGATGAGGTGGCGACTTGTCCAGGGTGTACCCCGCCTACTGCCCGAATGCAGCTGAGATAGGCTCCAGCACCCCCGCGACCCCAAGAGGGACAAGTGGTAGGAAATGGATGGATGGAGAGATGCAGACAAATTACTTTTGTAATGGCAGAAGACACTCACAGTAAAAATCACACCCTCTATGCACCAATTCAATTAACTGCGGACTCATTGACCAACAGCATGTTGGTTGCGCTACTCCGCGGATTGTGTGAAACTTATTGGCTGTACTGGTTTTAAAGTTACTGTATGTCACGATTAGCTAACTGTTTGGAGGGCGCTCGCATTCGACCATTGTGACCCACCCTCTTCCTCGTTCAAACCCTGAGAATACGTACAAGGGTTGGTGTTTGGAGTGATTTATGGTCTTGCTCACCTGTTTAAATTTTGCTGCTCCGGCCCGGCTGCACCAAATGATAATATAAATACATTTAATAAAGTCAAAATACAAGTAAGGCAACAAGAGAAGTATCCTACACTTCTCTTTTGTAAAGTAAATCTGAACAGCCGATATGGGCATCTACATCTGCTATATGATTTGCCCGAGAAGCTGGGCAGGACATTAAAAAAAAAAAAAAAAAAAAAAAAAATTTGCACGAAAGCGATTGCACCCGTTTTTTATCCCATCCATTGGTGGGCACGAGTATTAATGCTGACCGAGCTGTATGCTCCTTACCATTCATACAACATTGGTTCTGTTGTTGCTGTGTTGTGGAATATAATTGTCAATAGATGACCATTTGGTCTAAAAGATCATATAAAAATATATTCTAAAACGATTTTTCACCCTGTTCTCTTTATAGATTAGGTAAATTATTCAATCACATTTTATTTATATAGCCCATAATCCCAAGTGCATCAAAGGGCTTCACGAACTCATAACACCTCGTGCTGTAAATAAACAAATAAACATCCGATTTGCTGTATTATGATATTGATATGATGATGTTGAGTTTCTCTGCCATGTCTCAAGGAACCATAAAAAATAAATACTGTTTATACCAAAAAGTTAAGGGTGCATTCAAATCTATAGTTTACCCTCGATTAACAATGGTAAAAAGTGCAAACAAAATGCGTAACTCTACTTACTATAAGCGGTATTAATGCATCACATTCTCCCTACATTACAGCGCCCTGTCAACCGAGCAACATTGAAGCCGTTCTTGACTGCGAGACCAAGTCTGTTACTGTATCCTGGCTAAACGCTATTGGAGCCGTGTCTTACGTGGCTGAAGTTACAGCCATGTTGGGCCACAGCACCAACTGCAGCACCAACCACACCTACTGTGCGCTGACATCTCTGCAGTGTGGACAAGAATACAACGTCACTGTGACAGCTGTAGGCGAGACGTGCAACAGCACAAGTCAAATGTCAGCATACCTCACCACAGGTAAAGGGTGTGACTGATCATGAGATATTAATTAAAGGACACATACGATGCATTTTATTTAACAGATCCAAGGTGCCTTGATAACATGTTTGTCCAATATACTCTAAGGATCAAGAACTACAGAGCACTTGAAACCAATCCACTTTACTGGGAGGTCATGTTATTATATGCAACAATCTGTGCACAACACCACAGTTCAGTTTAGCTTTTAATTGGCACATAACAGTTCAGTGTAGTTGCTTATAAGAAAAGACAATGGCAGATCTTCGCCCTAGGAACTTCCAAGTTATAGTCTGAGAAACACTGTGTGAGGATGATGTTGTGTAAACTATTAAATAAACTGTTGGGATGTGAATCAGTTTTTGCCATGTCTGTTTTCACTGATTGTAATTCTCGCCTTTGTAGAGCCATGTGTTCCTATGAATCTCTCCGCCAACTTCAGTATGGGCGAAGCTCATGTCATGTGGAACACAGCAAGAGGCGCAGAGTCCTACTGTGTCCAGGCTGTGACTGACCAGGGCTTGATGACCAACTGCAGCACCAACAAAACTCAGTGCACCTTAACCGATTTACAGTGTAGTCAGATTTACAACATGACTGTGACTGCACACAACGAGGCCTGCAACAAAACAGCAATATCTGGAACGTACCAATTCATGACAGGTAAGACGCTTGAGTTGGAAGGAGGTGTGAGATTTGGACTGGCTTGAATATGTGTGTGGTAATTTCAGAACCCTGCCCACCAACCAATGTTCAGGCTAGTATGGAGTGTGAAGAACTTACAGCGTCTGTTACCTGGGAGCAAAGTGAGCTCGCTGTTGGTTATGTTGCCTATTTTGACGACGCATACTACATACTGTCCTGTGAGGCTCAAGACCCAGAAACCAGCTGTGTTGTCTCAGGACTAATGTGCGGCACACAATACCACGTGCAGGTCAAAGCTTTGGGACAAAAGTACAACAGCTCTTACAGCACAATGGTCTCGCTCACGTCAGGTACGTAATGGCCCTGTGACTATGAACACGACAAGATAAGACAATCATTTATAAAAACATCTTCAAACTCTTTTTCTCAGCTCCATGCCTCCCCACCAACATAGAGGTTGACGTTGACTGTAACTATGATGGGGTGGCAATGGTGTTCTGGAATCCTACTTACGGCACAGCAAACATTTCCCTGACAGCCAGTGGAAGTCTTCAGGTGCAATGTGAAGCTCAACACAACGCCTGTAACCTGACAGGCTTAGGTTGTGGGGAAACCTACAACCTCAGCCTCACTGCTAGAAACCACCAGTGCACCCTCACATCGCATATGTACTCTAATCTTACTACACGTAAGTTTGCTTCAAAAAATGTATTTTTAGACCCTTATTTGTATCGTTTGACGGATAACTGTTTCATTATTACACAGGTCCGTGCCCGCCTCAGTCAGTGAGTGCTGACCTGCAGTGTGGATCTGATACTGCCACACTGTATTGGGAGGAGCAGTCGGATGTGGAGCTTTACATGGGAAGTGCCACCACTGCTTTAGGAGAACTTCATAGGTGTAACTCTACAGGTGGTTACTGTGAGTTCACAGGACTCTCCTGCGGGGAGACGTACAACTTAACTGTGACTGCACAGAGTCATGGATGCCACAGCCAAGATAGTGAGACTGTGGTCATAGAAACAGGTACTAAGACTGTTTTACTACAAACCTCTAAACCAGTGAAGTTGGCACGTTGTGTAAATCGTAAATAAAACAGAATACAATTATTTGCAAATCCTTTTCAACCTATATTCAATTTAATAGACTGCAAAGACAAGATACTTTGATGCCTGCAACATGTTTCAAAAAAGCTGGCACAAGTGGCAAAAAAGACTGAGAAAGTTGAGGAATGCTCATCAAACACTTATTTGGAACATCCCACACTAATTGGGAACAGGTGGGTGCCATGATTGGGTACAAAAGCAGCTTCCATGAAATGCTCAGTCATTCACAAACAAGAATGGAGCGAGGGTCACCACTTTGTGAACAAATGCGTGAGCAAATCGTTGAAAAGTTTAAGAACAACATTTTTCAACGAGCTATTGCAAGGAATTTAGGGATTTCACCATCTACAGTCCGTAATATCATCAAAAGGTTCAGAGAATCTGGAGAAATCACTGCAGGTAAGCGGCAATGCCCGTGACCTTTGATCCCTCAGGCGGTACTGCATCAAAAACCGACATCAGTGTGTAAAGGATATCACCACATGAGCTCAGGAACACTTCAGAAAACCATTGTCAGTAACTACAGTTGGTCGCTACATCTGTAAGTGCAAGTTAAAACTCTACTATGCAAAGCCAAAGCCATTTATCAACAACACCCAGAAACGTCGCCGGCTTCACTGGGCCCGAGCTCATCTAAGATGGACTGATGCAAAGTGGAAAAGTGTTTTGTGGTCTGAAGAGTCCACATTTCAAATTGTTTTTGGAAACTGTGGACGTCGTGTCCTCCGGACCAAAGAGGAAAATAACCATCTCGACTGTTCAAAGGCGCAAAGTTGAAAAGCCAGCATCTGTGATGGTATGGGGGTGTATTAGTGCCCAAGGCATGGGTAACTTACACATCTGTGAAGGCACCATTAATGCTGAAAAGTACATACAGGTTTTGGAGCAACATATGTTGCCATCCAAGCAAGGTATTTTTCATGGAAGCCCCTGCTTATTTCAGCAAGACAATGCCAAGCCACATTCTGCATGTGTTACAACGAGCTATCGCAAGGAATTTAGGGATTTCACCATCTACAGTCCGTAATATCATCAAAAGGTTCAGAGAATCTGGAGAAATCACTGCACGTAAGCAATGATATTACGGACCTTCGATCCCTCAGGCGGTACTGCATCAGTAAAAGTATGGGTGTGTATTACGTGCTGAAAGGTACATACAGGTTTTGGAGCAACATATGTTGCCATCCAAGCAACGTTATCATGGGCGCCCCTGCTTATTTCAGCAAGACAATGCCAAGCCACGTGTTACAGCAGCGTGGCTTCATAGTAAAAGAGTGCGGGTACTAGACTGGCCTGCCTGTAGTCCAGACCTGTCTCCCATTGAAAATGTGTGGCGCATAATGAAGCCTAAAATACCACAACAGTGACCCGGACTGTCGAACAACTTAAGCTGTACATCAAGCGAGAATGGGAAAGAATTCCACCTGAAAAGCTTAAAAAATTGGTCTCCTCAGTTCCCAAACGTTTACTGAGTGATGTTTAAAGGAAAGGCCATATAACACAGTGGTAAAAATGCCCGTGTACCAACTTTTTTTATTATGTTGCCATTAAATTCTAAGTTAATGATTATTTGCAAAAAAAAATAAGTTTCTCAGTTCGAACGTTAAATATATTGTCTTTGTCAATTGAATATAAGTTGAAAAGGATTTGCAAATCATTGTATTCTGTTTTTATTTACCATTTACACAAAGTGCCAACTTCACTGGTTTTGGGTTTTCTACTTTAAAATAAGTTTAAAATGTGTATGTAATGTTGTGGACTTTCACCTATTGTCTCATCCAAGATCCTTGCCAGCCTGTGATTGTTTTGGCTCAGGCGGGCTGTCAGAGCACGGAGGTACAACTTTCTTGGCATCCAGCGAGTGGCGTGGTGCAATACTTAATCACAGCCACGGGAAATCTGGGCTATGTGGAGAACTACAATTCAACACAGACAGGCCTGACTGCAGTCCTACCGTGTGGACAGAACTACAGCGTCACTGTGCAAGGGCAAGGCAGCTATTGCGACAGTGTCCCAAGCAGCCCTGCCTTCTTTAAGACTCGTACGAACTCACATGTGGAAGATATAAAATCGAACAAAGTTAATAAAGTTCTCTCTATTCGCAGCGCCGTGCACCCCTCGAGATGTGACAACCTACATCGAGTGTGAGGAGAGCACAGCCTCCGTCATGTGGGGGGCAAGTGAAGGCGCGCTAACATATGCCGCAGAAGCCATTGGGCTTGACGGACACAGTCACTGGTGTTACAGCAACACCACCCACTGCACCTGGGATGACCTGCACTGTGGGGAGCAGTACACAGTCAGGGTGAGGGCCAAGGATGAGAACTGCACCAGTCTTCCTAGCAACAGCACTGTCATCTACATGGGTACTTAAAGAGATCATAATATATGAAAAAAATTATTAGGATAACTGAAATTATGTATATATTTTTCAGATCCATGTTCACCCCAGAATGTGCTTGCATGGGTTGATTGTGATACGACTGTTGTCTCTTTGAGCTGGGACACAAGTAACGGGACGACATTGTACGTGGTCTCAACTGAGGAGGGAGGCCGAAGTGTTGAGCTAAGCACTAATGACACCGTCATGCACTTCCGGGACTTTATCTGTGGGGCAAACTACAGCTTCACTGTGACACCTCACAGTCACTACTGTGTGGGCATGAACAGTACACTGGCCTCCATACAAACATGTAGGTTTAATATCATTTTCATCTTTTTTTAAAAGGCTCCACGCACTGATGCTAATTTCTTGTTTCAAGGGCCGTGCACACCTGTGGGGGTCTACACCACACAGAATTGCCTGTCTGGTATCGTCATGGTAACATGGCACCCAAGCAACGGCGCACAGCACTACACAGCCACCATGGAGTCAAACAGCGGCCTTCCCGAAGTCTGCATGTCGTACTCTGGTAGTTGTAGCGTCCCCGGACTGACCTGCGGATACAACTACTCTGTGTCCGTCACAGCGACCAACCAGCATTGTAACGTTACCTCCGTGGCGCCTCACAGTCTGCAGTCAGGTGAGGAGAACATTATTTTCTCTTGTTATACAAAACCCAAAACCAGTGAAGTTGGCACGCTGTGTAATTTGTAAATAAAAACAGAATACATTGATTTGCAAATCCTTTTCAACTTATTTACAATTGAATAAACTGCAAAGACAAGATATTTAATGTTCGAACTGAGAAACTTAATTTTTTTTTCAAATAATCATTAACTTAGAATTTAATGGCAGCAACACATTGCAAAAAAGTTGTCACGGGGGCATTTTTACCACAGTGTTACATGGCCTTTCCTTTTAACAACACTCAGTAAACGTTTGGGAACTGAGGAGACACATTTTTTAAGCTTTTTAGGTGAAATTCTTTCCCATTCTTGTTCAACAGTCCGGGGTCTCCGTTGTCGTATTTTATGCTTCATAATGTGCCACACATTTTCAATGGGAGACAGGTCTGGACTATAGGCAGGCCAGTCTAGTACCCGCACTCTTTTACTATGAATCCATGCTGTTGTAACACATGCAAAATGTGGCTTAGCATTGTCTTGCTGAAATAAGCAGGGGCGTCCATGAAAAAGACATTGCTTGGATGGCAACATATGTTGCTCAAAAACCTGTATATACCTTTCAGCTTCACAGATGTGTAAGTTACCCATGCCTTGGGCACTAATACACCCCCATACCATCACAAATGCTGGCTTTTGAACTTTGCACCTAGAACAGTCCGGATGGTTATTTTCCTCTTTGGTCCGGAGGACACAACGTCCACAGTTTCCAAAAACAATTTGAAATGTGGACTCGTCAGACCACAGAACACTTTTCCACTTTCCATCAGTCCATCTTAGATGAGCTCGGACCCAGCGAAGCCGGCAGCGTTTCTGCGTGTTGTTGATAAATGGCTTTGGCTTTGCATCGTAGAGTTTTAACTTTCACTTACAGATGCAGCGATGGTCTGTAGTTACTGACGGTGGTTTTCTGAAGTGTTTCTGAGCCCATGTGGTGATATCCTTAAACACACATGTCGCTTTTTGATGCAGTACCGCCTGACGGATCGAAGGTCACGGGCATTGCCGCTTACGTGCAGTAATTTCTCCAAATTCTCTGAACCTTTTGATGATATTACGGACCGTAGATGGTGAAATCCCTAAATTCGTTTGCCACTTGTGCCAGCTTTTTTTACACATGTTGCAGGCATCCAATTGCAAATGAGCTACTATTTGCAAAAAATAACGTTTCTCAGTTCGAACATTAAATATCTTGTCTTTGCAGTCTATTCAATTGAACATATGTTGAAAAGGATTTGCAAATCATTGTATTCTGTTTTTATTTACAATTTACACAACGTGACAACTTCACTGGTTTTGGGGTTTGTAGAATTTCCGAAGTAAATGCTGTACAGAGCTTTCTACCATCCTCTTGCAGTGCCTTGCGTTCCCAGTAACGTCTCCGTGGCGATGGACTGTGCAAACAACACTGCAGCCGTGTCCTGGTCTGCCAGTCACAGTGCGTTGCAGTACTTAGTGACAGCCTCCAGTCACTATAGCAACATCAGCCACCAGACCTCTGACCTCTACTGCTCGCTGGATGACCTGATGTGTGGTAGCCGATATTCTGTACAAGTGATGGCAATGGGGGACAACTGCTCCAGTGTTCCCAGTCAAGTTCTGGTATTTGACTCAGGTGAGGGCTCATGCAAATATTAAAATGCAAGGTTAGTGATGAAAAAAGGGACATATTGATTATGCTTCTTCTCTGGCAGTGTCAGTACTAGTAAATGATACCTATTAGGGCTTGGCGTATCAATCTAAATATCAATAGTATCGATACCAAAGTGGGTATTGGTTCGATACAAACGTGATAAGATAGATACTTTTGTGGCAGTTAAACAAGCAGCTAAATCCGTATAAAGTCAACATAATGCTTCAAAAACCACCAAATTGCAGTCGGAATATTCTCAATACACACTCAAGATACACCCCCATGCTACTAGACTGTAGAGCAGGGGTCACCAACGCGGTGCCCACGGGCACCAGGTCGCCCGTAAGGACCAGATGAGTCGCCCGCGGGCCTGTTCTAAAAAAAAAAAATTAAAAAAAATTAAAAAAAAATTTTACATAGAAAAAACACAAGATACACTTTTCAATCAGTGCATCAACCCAAACAACCTCCCCCATGCACACTCATCCACACCCACTCACACAAAAGGGGTTATTTCTTTCTGCTACCAATATTCTGGTTCCCACAACATAGACAACACATCTGCAAGGGACAAAGTCCCTGAAGCACACATGATTGTATAGGCTGCCGGTCCACTAACATTTTCATTAATTACTATTTTTTATGTAATTATTTTTATATTGTTTTACTTTCTTTTTTTTCCAAGAAAATGTTTTTTATTTATTTATCTTATTTTATTTTATTTTTTAAAAAAGGGCCTTATCTTCAACAGACCAGGTTGTCAATGAAATTAGATTTGTTTAAAGGGTTTTTTAAACCAGGCCCAGTCCAGATAATGTCCAAGTCGGACTCAGCAGCACACACCTTCATTCATGTACACAGAAAAAAATTAGGGAACACAACAGATTGCATATAATTTATAAACAAAATTACATTTTCAAAATAAGCATTTATGTTCAGTCCAGATTATGTCCAGGTCACTCAAATTAGGGAACACAACAACAGATATCATATAATCTATAAACATAATTATACTTTCAAAATAAGCCTTTGAGGACTTCTCATCTTTTTTTTAATGTTTTTTGGCATCATTATCGTTTTCAACCATGTAACTTTCTAAAATTAGAAAATACTGAATACATGTTTTAAAGAAAGTAATACTAAGTGAATATCTGTTTTTGGCCTTAAAAATAAACATTTTTCCGAGTACTATAATTAAATGGACTAAATCATGATTGTCAATGAACTCTCCTAAAATAACAGAAACCACATTAAGCTTCATAAACACACCAATCCTTAAACACATTTTTTCAACTTCCACTCAAAACAAAGACACAATATGACAATACCAAAACAAATGCAGGGTGGATTCAGGCTCCTGACAACAAAATCGGCAATCATCTGACTCTGTCATATTCCATAATTTTAACATTTTCCCTGTGGGTAAGAAGTTATAAATAATTTTAATTTGAAAATAACGATTTTGCACATCGATAGTGGTTTTATAGATTAGTTTGAATATGGCATCCCATGGCAACGGGCAGTCAAAAAAGTCCTCCCATTTTCCATTTGTGTTGTATGAGGCAGCCTTCAAAGATTTCTTTATTAAATAAAAATTATATATTTTTCTATTTATTTTAGTTCCTTTTTGCCAACCAGAATTTCTTATTAGAGGTTTACAAACTAATAATTTAGTAGTTCCATAATTAATTATTTGTTTCCATCTTTTCCCAATTACTCCAGTTAGTTGATAAAATGAAAAGCTTGAGCAAGCATCACCATACATAGCTCTAAATTCATCATACTTCATAATTTTACCATTCTCATTGATAATATCATTGACAAAAATGATTCCTATTTCAAACATATTTTTCCAAAAGAAAGGCTTTCCATCTATTACAATATTAGAGTTCATCCATATTAACTGCTGCAAAATATCGTCTCTTTTTTCTGGCACATAAAATTGAAAACACCACTATGAGTGGATTGTTTCCTTTATGAACCCCGCCATGTTTCCCAGCAGACTCTCTGGGAGGGGATCACTTGTAAAAAAGGATACAATTTATTTTGATACAGTACATGTTTTTTGTCCAACAGGACATTTGTGTACCACTCAATGTTTAAATACATATTTGGAACAATTGATGCTTTTAAAGGCAGACACATAGCTTCAAGGTTGAGAAGTTTCAGGCCCCCATATTCATACTCTTTGTACAAAACCTTTCTTTTAATCTTTTCTGGTTTGCCGTTCCAGACAAAATCAAAGACCCTCCGCTCATAAATCTTAAAAAAGTTTTGTGATGGAGCTGGTAATGACAAAAACAAATAAATAAATTGAGGAATAATTAACGAGTTGGCAATAGACATTTTACCATACAAGGTTAGGGATTTCCCTTTCCATAATTGCATAATTTTGTCCAGCTTTCTTAGTCGATTATCATAATTTACTGAGCCTAGATCTTCCAGATTTTCTGGGACAATAACACCAAGTATGTTAACTGGTCCATCTGTCCACAAAACAGGCACTTTGCATTTCATTCGAAAGGACGTTCCCTTTAGATTTCCGATCCTTAACATTTTACGTTCATCATAATTAAGCTTAAGGCCAGATTGCTGTGAAAATATGTCCAAAAGATCAAGAAGGTTCCGCAAACAATGAGGAAAAATCGTATCTTTGTGAATCAGCCTTTTCTGACATGAACTTCATCAAGAACAAACACAGAACACGCCTCACTGATGCACATCTGCAAGACTCACTCAGAGTTGCAGTGTCAAGTTACACACCAGAGTACAACACACTAGTTAACAGCATGCAATGCCAGGCTTCCCACTAACTGACAAAGAAACAGATAACAGATTTGGTGTCCAGTTCAAAGTGTGACATGATTTAAAAATTTGAGAGTTTACTTTTGTATTTTACATGAGTTATTATTTGTACAAACATGGTGCAAAGTAATTCATGATTTGTTAAAAAATGTTAGTGGCTAGCTAGTTAAAATGGGATATTGTGATTTCACAAGACTGTCTTAGAAGTGATCATTTGAAAATGTTCAATTTGAAAAATGTGCACTTAGAGAAAATATATAAATAAAGTGTTGCATATTGATATTTATCTGTTTCTATATATATTTATTGTGAGAAATCATTAAGATGATCAGTGTTTCCACAAAGATAAATATCATTAATTATTAATAATAACAGAGTTAAAGGTAAATTGAGCAAATTGGCTACTTCTGGCAATTTATTTAAGTGTGTATCTAACTGGTAGCCCTTCGCATTAATCTGTACCCAAGAAGTAGCCCTTGGTTTCAAAAAGGTTGGTGACCCCTGCTGTAGAGCCTATGTGTCAAAGTCAAGGCCCGTGGGCCAGATCCAGCCTGCGAATGAATGATCTATGGCCCCCGGGATGAAATTTGATTAGTATTACAACCGGCCCGCAGGCCTGCTGCTGTTTTGCACACACCAATACTCCATCAGTGTTGGCGCTAGGAATTTTCAAAATGGGGTCCCAGGGACCCCATCAAGTCATAAAAATGGGGTCCCACAGTAAATTTTGAGGGTCCCACTTTTTTGTAACTGTTTTGAAAACAAATTATAAATGTATGCAATATCCTGTTATATCTTACATTTTATATTGTGTTTTGGAAAAAGGTTGTCATAAACAATACTTAATTCATAAAAAAAATAACACAAAAGAAAACACATTTTTATGCATATGTAAATGTATTCAGTTATAAACATTCATTCACTTTACCGCTGCCGGTATTTTTGTCTATTTTTTTTATTGTAATATTTTCAGAATGTGTTTGTTCTATTTTTGGTCAAAGTAAGACAAAGAATACAATCTCAAGTTGTCTTTATTTTTTGTTTTAATGCCATGATTTTAATAGTCCGGCCCGCGTGAGCACAGATTTTCCTCAATGCGGCCCCTGAGCTAAAATGAGTTTGACAACCCTGGTCTAGTTGTTTTGTTTATATTTTAATATGAATATTTTGGTAGAGGTCGCAGTAGGCTGGCGCCTATCCCATATATTTTTGAATAAGTATCAGAAATGCCACACGAGTGGATTTAAAGTGGGTCGTCCCAAATTTACAAATGAGCATTGCATTACATATTTGAATCATTTTACATATATCCAAAACTATCTGTTAGATTTCATAGTGTATGTTACAGACAAAACATACACTGAAATCCAGCAAATACTATAAAATATCATTCTCTCTCGCGCTATCACAATACGCACATTACTCTAACTGCGCTAACTCGGAAGTGCGCAGTTAAACTAGCTGCTAAATCCGTATAGAATCGACATAATGTTTCGAAACCTACCGAAAGTCAGTCTGAATATTCTCAATACACACTCAAGATACACCCTCATGGTACTAGACTCTAAAATGTTACTGTATTGATTTACAGTACAACAACATTAAATGGGTAAAATCTTAATCTAAATATGCACATTTACGTTGATCTGATGTTTACCTGTTGAGTCTTTAAGTCACTCATGATCGATTAGTTGTGCCTGGAAAAAGCAGAAATGATAACTTTGCTAGCTGGAAGCTACATATGTAGCTAATGAAAATAGCTATAATGTAGCTATTTTCATTAGCTACATATGTAGCTTCTAGGAAATGATAACATTGCTAGCTGGAAGCTACATGTGAAAATAGCTATTTGCTAGCTGGAAGCGACATATGTAGCTAATGAAAATAGCTATTTTCATATGTAGCTAATGAACATAGCTACATATGTAGCTATGTTCATTAGCTACATATGTCGCTTCCAGCTCGCAAAGTTATTATTTCCTAGAAACTACATATGTAGCTAATGAAAATAGCTATATTCATATGTAGCTAATGAAAATAGCTACCGTATTTTTCGGAGTATAAGTCGCACCGGAGTATAAGTCGCACCTGCCGAAAATGCATAATAAAGAAGGAAAAAAACATATATAAGTCGCACTGGAGTATAAGTTGCATTTTTGGGGGAAATGTATTTGATAAAAGCCAACACCAAGAATAGACATTTGAAAGGCAATTTAAAACAAATAAAGAATAGTGATCAACAGGCTGAATAAGTGTACGTTACATGAGGCATAAATAACCAACTGAGAACATGCCTGGTATGTTAACGTAACATATTATGTTAAGAGTCATTCAAATAACTATAACATATAGAACATGCTATACGTTTACCAAACAATCTGTCTTTCCTAATCGCTAAATCCCATGAAATCTTATACGTCTAGTCTCTTACGTGAATGAGATAAATAATATTATTTGATATTTTACGGTAATGTGTTAATAATTTCACACATAAGTCGGTCCTGAGTATAAGTCGCAGGCCCGGCCATACTATGAAAAAAACTGCGACTTATAGTCCGAAAAATACAGTACATATGTAGCTATTGAAAATAGCTATTTTCATATGTAGTGTCTAGGAAATGATAACTTTGCTAGCTGGAAGCGACATATGTAGCTAATGAAAATAGCTATTTACATATGTAGCTATTTTCATTAGCTACATATGTCGCTTCCAGCTAGCAATGTCTCCCGGCTGGCCTTGGAACACCTCGGGATCCCCCGGGGAGGAGCTGGACAAAGTGGCTGGGGAGAGGGAAGTCTGGGCTTCCCTGCTTAGGCTGCTATTTTCATATGTCGCTTCCAGCTAGAAAAGTTATCATTTCCTAGAAGCTACATATGTAGCTAATGTAAATAGCTACATATATAGCTTCCAGCTAGCAAAGTTATCATTTCCGGTTTCTCCAGGCACAACTAATCGATCATGAGTGACTTAAAAAAGACTCTACAGGTAAAGATAAGATTTTACCAATTCATTTTTTTATACTGTGAATCAATACAGTAACATTTTATTTACTTCTATGTTATTGCTTCATTTTTAATAATTTTGTTTTGAATAACTGCTTTCTCTGTTATCTTTTTAACTATTATAATCTTAGTATATTGTGAATTGATATACAGTAACATTTTATGTACTTATACATACGAGGATTTAGTTTTTTATATATGTCCGTGTCCGCAGCACCATGTCCACCCCGGAATGTGACAACTCAGCTCAGCTGCATGACCAACAACTTGACAGTTTCTTGGGACTCCGACGGCGATGTTGACTACTTCATGGTGTGGGTAAATGAGTACATGGGAGGGAGCAGTGAGACCTTCAACACCACCAGCACAGAGAGTTCCACCAGTAACGTGATCTGTGGGAACAACTACACTGTCCAAGTCGCAGCCATCAAAGGGGACTGCCAGACCAGTACCAGTCAGACCCAGAGCGTCCTGTCAGGTGTGAAACCTTATTATCCAGCTGCTCCGGTCATCTTACTAAACCTCTGTTGGTCTTTTCTCCAGCTCCATGCCAGCCTCAGGGCATCAGAGGAAGCCTGGACTGTGTGACGAATTCAGCATGGATCTCATGGAACACGGCCCTGTATGCTGACTGCTACACTGTGTCGGCAGTCGGGGAGGACAACAGCGTGGCCAACTGTACCACCTACACCAACACCACCTGTGAGGTGGAGGACCTGGCGTGTGGCATTCTGTACAACTTTAGTGTGACTGCAAAGAACAGCCAGTGTGGGAGTCAGCCTAGCACCGCCATTGACCTGCAGACTGGTAAATGATTCTATATTTAGGATTTGAGAGAAATTCAACATCAGGAAAAAAAATGTTTAGGTATTCACACCCTAGATCAGTGGTTCTCAAACTTGGATTGAGAAAACCTGGCTCGCCTACTACCACCATGATGACCAACATTAGAATACATTAGCGTAGTAGGCCCAAGTATTCATTAAAAACAAGGTTTTATTTAACAAGTTTATTTAATATTTTTGGCCACTGCAACACTACACAGTTTGAACAGTAATGCTGCGTTATAGGAAAATTGTGAGTGATTCTTTGGTGTACCACTAGATAGAGCCCGTGTGACACTTTCACAGTTTGAGAGTCACTAACTGGGATGAGAATCAGCAACTCCAAGTCCAAGTCCATGGTTCTCGCCCGTAAAGGGTGGAGTGCCATCTCCGGGTTGGGGAGGAGATCTTGCCCCATGTGGAGGAGTTCAAGTACCTCGGAGTCTTGTTCACGAGTGAGGGAAGAGTGGATCGTAAAATCGATTTTGTGCGGCGTCTTTAGTAATGCGGACACTGTATCAATCCGTTGTGGTGAAGAAAGAGCTGAGCCGGAAGGCAAAGCTCTCAATTTACCGGTCGATCTACGTTTCCATCCTCACCAATGGTCATGAGCTTTGGGTTATGACCAAAAGGACAAGATCACGGGTACAAGCGGCCAAAATGAGCTTCCTCCGCAGGGCGGCGGGGCTCTCCCTTAGAGATAGGGTGAGAAGCTATGTCATCCGGGGGGAGCTCAAAGTAAAGCCGCTGCTTCTCCACATGGAGAGGAGCCAGATGAGGTGGATCGGGCATCTGGTCAGGATACCACCCGAACACCTCCCTAGGGAGGTGTTTATGGCACGGCCGACCGGAAGAAGGCCACGGAGAAGACCCAGGACCGATGGGAAGACTATGTCTCCCGGCTGGCCTTGGAACACCTCGGGATCCCCCGGGGAGGAGCTGGACAAAGTGCCTGGGGAGAGGGAAGTCTGGGCTTCCCTGCTTAGGCTGTTGCCCCCGCGTACCGACCTCGGATAAGCGGAAGAATGGATGGATGGATGCCCTAGATTGTAGCTCTTGATTATGCATGTGACACATGTTGAGACCCTCCCGATCTGGTCTAAAATCAACATGTTCCTTTCCCAGCCCCCTGCTCCCTCTCTGGCATCACAGCCATCCCTCAGTGCCACAACTCATCCATCCTGGTCATGTGGGAGCTGGCGGAAGGCAGCGAGGGTAACACCGTGTACACCGCCACAGCCGAAGCCAGAGACCACACGTACTTGTCCTGCAATGGCACAGGGACCAGCTGCACCCTTTACGGGGCGCGATGTGACTTCCGCTACACCGTCATCGTCGCCGCTTCCTCAGACCAGTGCAGCAGTTTGAGAAGTCCGCCCTACAAGATTAGCATGGGTAACAACTATGCATGTGTTCAATGATTTCAAAAGTTCCAAAGTTCCAACCCAACTATGTTCTCCTCAGAACCGTGTCCACCTAGTGAGGTGAACGTCACCGCCTACTGCGAGGACCACAATGCACTGGTGTCATGGAGCCCCTCACCGGTCGCTGCAACCTATCACGTTGTTGCAACGGCAGCAGATGGACACATGCACGCCTGCAACGCCTCGTCCACCAACTGCAGCTTGACGGGACTCCACTGCGATGAGCAGTACCAAGTGTATGTGACAGCCTGCCATGAGAACTGCTCGAGTGCAGCCAGCTACAACGTAACACTCAACACAGGTATGTGTCTATTGTCTACATGCTGAAAAAGCAAAAAAATGGTAGAGCACAACCACTACTTGGCAGGAAAACTTGCAAAAACTCACATAACACAGTCCCTCCAGGAATTTGCGATGACGCCAATTCTGGCAAATTCAGCCAAATCCCGCGAATTGTACGCGGCCTCACATGTTATTATCTTCACAGACCGGCTTTCTATGTGTGGCAGAAAAAAACAGGAAAAAAACAGCATGTTTGATGGCATATACTATATACCAGTGTTTCTTAACCATAGGGCCGGGGCCCATTATTGGGCTGCGAGCGCCCCCTAGAATGTAATATGTAATAATAATAATGGATCAGACTTATATAGCGCTTTTCTAGACACTTAAAGAGCTTCACAGAGAAGTGAGAACCCATCATTCTATCACACCTGGTAGTGGTAAGCTACATTTATAGCCACAGCTGCCCTGGGGTAGAATGACGGAAGCGTGGCTGCAAGTTTGCGCCTACGGCCCCTCTGACCGCCACCCATCATTCATTCACCAGTGTGAGCGGCACTGGGGGCAAGGGTGAAGTGTCCTGCCCAGGGACACAACGGCAGTGATTTGGATGGCAAGAGGCAGGGAGCGAACCTGCAACCCTCAAGTTTCTGGCACGGCTGCTCTACCCACCACACCAGGCTGTGTTTTTCAGCAGCGGTAGTCAGTTGTAATACACTTTTCCACCACCTGTGGCAGTAATGACACTATAAAACAAACAGAAGAAGTCTGGCGCTAATGTCGTAGAGGAATTTCTTAAGCGCAAAAATTATGACTAAAGTGGTGAAGCTGTATTTTCATTTGCAATTGACAGTTTAGTTTAGTTAAGAAACATATTTATAATTAATTTAGTTCATTTATTTTAGCACAACATAATGCATATTGTATGTAAATGTATTGTTTATTTGGTTAGTACTTATTTTTCAAATCAGCCTGACCTAAGCCTAAGGTTTATTTGTACAACCTTTGTGATTAACACATGCTTTTATATCATTTGACAAGGTAGTAAACTGTAAGTGGGTTGGATATAATTATTGATTATGTTCAAAATCACGAGTAATATTACTAATTCCGTGTTAATATTGGAGTGGTCCCCGAGCTCCCTCTGTAGTGGAAAGGTTGTGTCCTGAGGTCAAAAAGGTTAAGAACATATATACAATAATATACAATGACCCAGCAGATGGAAATTAGCCTTTGGCTACAATCTGGCACATTTACATTTGAAATGTGCATTAATGTACTATAACAAAGCTTATTGGTGTGTTTAGTGGGACAGGCGAAAGTTAAGTCGTAGAAAATGCGGTAGTTTATAAATTAATTCATGTTTCTGTAGCAAATGCATCACGCTAATGTGGTACATTTCAAAGGTAAATTGAGTACTATTTATGTGTGCAGGTCCCTGTCAGCCAGATGATGTCTCAGTGACCTTCCACTGCAGTAATCAGTCTGCAGTGCTCTCCTGGACCCCCAGTGACAATGCTGTGGACTACCATGCCTGTGCTGAGGCGTGGAGCGGACAAATGCTCCACTGCCAGAGCACGTACCCCACATGTACAATCCAGAATCTGGATTGCGGGGTCCTCTATAACTTCTCTGTCCAGGCTTCAGACGGCATGTGCAACAGCTCCTTCAGCGACCCCGTGGAGACGGGAGCAAGTAACCCACATTTCTTATGTTTTCTAGTGAAAGTTGATAATATATGAAGTCAAACAATTGATTGTGTTAATCATATTAATCAACACATTTGAATTTGGATTAATCACAAGTTATTACTCGATCACATAATTAAAATTAACCCAAAAAAGACCCAAATAATTGGACACAATTTTTAGTTTTTGTGGTAATGTGGCCAGAAATGGTACTGCAATCACGGTCAAAATTCTGTAGTCCCCTCCCACTCTTCATGACTGAGGTTGCCAGAATCCCAATCCTACGCCAAGGAACTTCAAACGGCAATCGACGAGTTCTACGCTGTAGGTTTCTTTTGTTTATGCTTCTTGCAAGATGGTTTACTAAGTAATTATGCCAAATTTTACTGATGTCCATTAGCCAAATGTATTTGTAAAGTTACGCAGAAATATTGTAGTCGAGACAGATGTTGGCATTAACCTGCTAAAAATGTAGTTTGACCGCACGGACCACCATCCAAATAATGATATATAATAATATATTATATATGGCATAGGCCTACTTTGATGGCGAGCCAAGGCCAACAGGCTGAACTACTGTTATCAGTTATGAAGGTATTGGAAAATAACATTGTTTATTCATGATTTTTGACATATCAGGGACATTTAATGATGACTTGACATGAAATGATTACATATGGCTACTTTAAGTAATAATAATAATTTTTTATTTTTTTTAAATAAGTTTATAGAACCTTTATTTAACCAGATAAGAAACCCAATATCTCTTTCACAAGGGTGACCTGGCCAAGAGGTCAACAGCACATGTCACAGAGCAGTTTCAAAAAGTAATACGTTAAGACATACATTTTTAAAATACATAAAAGAGAACTGTAAAACAATAAAGATTTAAACCTTTTAAAAACACAGGCACTGTGCAAACATCTCTCGCTGTCTGTCCCTCGGGACAGAACGGAAGGCTCCAAATGGAAGTGAGTTTCAGTTTCATCTGCAATGCATTCCCTGCCAGAGGGGCAGCAATGCCAAAAGCTATTTTGCCAAATTCAGTCCGTACATGGGGAACAGTTAAAACATACAAATTGTTAGAGCGTAATGCATAAGAGCTGTTTTTTCTTGGTAACAAAGTACACAAGTATGGAGGCATTAAACCTAAAAGAGCCTTACAAATGACAGTCAGCCAATGTGTGTATCTGCGTGCACTCAATGAAGATAAGTCTGCTTTCATATACAGTTGACAGTGGTGGGTGAGACTACGACAGCCAGTAACAAATCTTAGTGCTGAGTGAAAAACAGTGTCCAAGGACTGGACGCATTTAGATGAAGCACTAAAATAAAGCACGTCTCCATAATCAATTACGGGCAAGATAGTCGCTGTCACCAATTTCTTTCTGACTTTATGAGAGAAGCAGTTTTTATTTCTAAAAAAGAAACCAAGCTTTACCCTAAGCTAAGAGACCAAGTTGTTAATATGGGCTTTAGATGAAAGCTCCTGATCAAGAGTAAAACCCAAGTACTTGTAATTTAAGACCTGCTCTATAGGGTTTCCATTTGATGTTACAATATTTGGAATATTTTCCAGTAGCACCCTTGAATGAGAGAAAACCATTACCTTGCTTTTATCTGTATTTAAAACCAATTTAAGATCAAATAAGCAAGCCTGGATGACATCAAAAGCCTGAGTGATGGAGGTTGAACAGCAATTAATAATGGTTTTATCCAAAGTCCAGTCAGGGTGTCTTTTGAAACGGAATGGGGGCACACCTCACCTTTGCATCTTTGACCTATTAGGCATTGACCTGATCTTTGACCGTATAACGACCTTCCGCGGTTAAGGTCAAAAAGATCAATTGCGTGATTAATCTGTGTGTACTAGAGATGCGCGGATAGGCAATTATTTCATCCGCAACCGCATCATAAAAGTCGTCATCCACCCGCAATCCACCCGAACTAACATTTTATGAAAACCACAACCGCCCGCCACCCACCCGTTGTTATACATCTAGACGATACAAGGCATTCCTGTTAAAGAAATGAGACTGATCCAATGCAGCAGAGACATTCAATGCGTGCCACGCAATAATATCTCTTGGCCACGCATTAGAGCATACTTGCCAACCCTCCCGGTTTTACCGGGAGACTCCCGGTATTCAGCCGGAGCTGGAGGCCACGCCCCCTCCAGCTCAATGCGGACCTGAGTGGGGACAGCGGCGACAGTCTGTTTTCACGTCCGCTGTAGATAGATCGAGGGCGAGTTCTTGGTTTCTTATGTGGGTTTATTGTTAGGCAGTTTCATCAACGTCCTCCCAGCGCGGTAACAACACACAACAACAGCAGTCACGTTTTCGTCTACCGTAAAGCAGTTCGTCTGCCGTAAACTGCAATGTTGTGACACTCTTAAACAGGACAATACTGCCATCTACTGGAAAGCCTTCAGAACACTGAAATTCAAGTATTTCCTTTTATTTATATGTATAATAAAATTAAAAAATTAATTTATATATATATATATATAGGAAATACTTGAGTTGGTGAATTCTAGCTTAAATATATTCCCCTCTTAACCACGCCCTTAACCACGACCCCGGCAGGCAGTGTTGCCCTGTTTGAGACTGTCACAGCATTGCTGTTTACGGCAGACAACCTGCTTACGGTAGGACAAAAACGTGACTGTTGTTGTTGTGTGATGTTGCCGCACTGGGTAGACGTTCATGAAAACTGCCTACAATAAACCCACCTAAAGAAACAAAGAACTCGCCCTCGATCATTTACATGGGTAACAACATTTAACTATGTATTTTTTTTTCTGAATTGGTTCAACCGCCACCCGCCCGAATCTATTTGAAATCTTTTTTTTTTTCGTCATAAAACCGCCCGACCCGCGGTTTACCTGCGGGTGTACCCGCTAACCGCGCATCTCTAGTGTGTATACAGTACAGGCCAAAAGTTTGGACACACCTTCTCCTCATTCAACACGTTTTCTTTATTTTCATGACTATTTACATTGTAGATTGTCACATCAAAACTATGAATGAACACATGTGGAGTTATGTATTTAAGTGAAATAACTGAAAACATGTTTTATATTCTAGTTTCTTCAAAATAGCCACCCTTTGCTCTGATTACTGCTTTGCACACTCTTGGCATTCTCTCGATGAGTTTCAAGAAATGGGTTTCACTTCACAGGTGTGCTTGAAGCTCATCGAGAGAATGCCAAGAGTGTGCAAAGCAGTAATCAAAGCAAAGGGTGGCTATTTTGAAGAAACTAGGACTATTATTATTTCACCTTTTTTTGTTAAGTCCATAACTTCACATGTGTTCATTCATAGTTTTGATGTGACAATCTACAATGTAAATAGTCATGAAAATAAAGAAAACGCATTGAAGGAGAAGGTGTGTCCAAACTTTTGGCCTGTACTGTACATGATGAATGCGATAGGCTTTTTTGTGATTAATCACATGAGTTAACTTGTTATTTTTGACAGCCCTAATATGAAGTCTCCCTCCTTTTCAGCCCCTTGTCCTCCAGATGTTGTGGAGGTGCAGCATGTGACCATGTATGCGGACGTCCAGTTACTGAGGTTCAATTGGACGGACATAAGCTGTGCCGACACGGAGTACATGCTGGCTTTAGAAGGGAACCTGCTGGGAGACGACCAGGCCCAGTTTGAGGTGTCGTCCTATTGGACAAACAGGACTTCATTTGAGATCCCGCTTCCTTGCGGGTCGTGGTACTCGGCTACCGTGGAGAGCAGAAACGCAGCCGGAAGCAGTGACCGATCCGGGCCTCTTAACGGAACAACAGGTAGATTTCACGCACGTTAGGTACACAATCAGATCCAAACTTTTTTCCATCAAGGGACAAATACGGATGAATTCAAGGATGTGGCACGTAACATGCCTATTAAAAATAAAAATAAGCTTTTAGATAGTAAATATTGTATAAAAACAATACAATAGAACATGCCTGGGCAATTATTTTGACTCGGGAGACACATTGAGAGAGAAAAACGTGTCTGGGGGCCGGTGTGTATGTGTAACTAATATAGACACTTACATCATGTGTTGTCTTCATTATAACACTTATATAAGACTTTTAAAGTCATTTTGATAGTAGGCTAATATAACTAATATAGACACTTACATCATGTGTTGTCTTCATTATAACAGGTATATAAGGCTTTTAAAGTCATATTGATATTAGGCTAATATAGCTAATATAGACACTTACATCATGTGTTGTCTTCGTTATAACACTTTATTACTTTTAAAGTAGTTTTGATAGTAGGCTAATATAGCTAATATAGACACTTACATCATGTGTTGTATTCATTTTCACACTTATGTACGACTTTTAAATTAATTTTGATAGTAGGCTCTTAGACACTTACATCATGTGTTGTATTCATTATAACACTTATATAAGGCTTTTAAAGTCATTTTGACAGTAAGCTAAAATTTAAGATTAAAGATTAAAGTACCAATGATTGTCACACAACCGCTCAGTGGCCTAGTGGTTAGAGTGTCCGCCCTGAGATCGGTAGGTTGGAGTTCAAATCCCAGCCGAGTCATAGCAAAGACTATAAAAATGGGACCCATAACCTCCCTGCTTGGCACTCAGCATCAAGGGTGGAGTTGGGGGTTAAATCATCAAAATGATTCCCGGGCGCGGCGCCGCTGCTGCCCACTGCTCCCCAAGGGGATGGGTCAAATGCAGAGGAAAAATTTCACCACATCTAAATATAGACACTTACATCATGTCTTCCTTCATTACAACACTTATATAAGACTTTTAAAGTAATTTTGATAGTACCCTAATATAGACACTTACATCATGTGTTGTCTTCATTATAACACTTATATAAGACTTTTAAAGTCATTTTGATAGTAGGCTAAAATAGTTAATATAGACATTTACATCATGTGTTGTGTGTTGTATTCATTATAACACTTATATAAGACTTTTAAAGTCATTTTGATAGTAGGCTAATATAACTAATACAGACACTTACATCATGTGTTGTATTCATTATAACACTTATATAAGGCTTTTAATTATATGCGGCTCCAGACAGATTTATTTTTGTATTTCGGTCCAATATGGCTCTTTCAACATTCTAGGTTCCCGACCCCTGCACTAGTGGTACGCGAGCTCCATCTAGTAGTAACGCCAAACATTTGGATTCACAGCCCTTTGAGACACTTGTGATTTAGGGCTATATAAATAAACATTGATTGATTGATTGATTGATTATTAAACTTTTTTCTATAGTCAAACCCAGTGTTACTGTTTAAACTGTGTGTAATGTTACAGTGGCCACAAATATTAAATATACTTGGTAAATAAAATATCTGCCTTGTTTTTGATGAATACTTAGGCCTACTACGCTACTGTATTTCAATGGTGGTCATTATGGTGGTACTTGGAGAGCCAAGTGTTTTCTGGGGTGGTACTTGGTTTGAGAACCACTGATCTACAGTATACACTTAGAGAAATATGCCTTTCCAAAGATAACAACGCTCAGTTTCTGTTTTTTTTCTCCAGTCCCGTGTCCACCGTTGAACGTGATGTACAGTAGCGACTCCATCACTGTAGTTTCCTGGGACCCGGCAGTGTTTGCCACCATGTACTCTGTGTACATGCCAACCGTTTCGCTCACTTCCCAGCTGTGCACCACCCCAGGATTGTCCTGCTCGCTGCCCCCCGGCATCCCTTCTGCAGACCTGCTGGTCACAGCCAGCAATGCAGCCGGAGAAAGCGAAGGAGCGAGCGTCACAGCGGGTAGGAGCCGATGCTGGCGTGGAATAGGAGACACACGCCGGACTTGTTAAGCATTTTCAGATTCTGACCAAGTTATTTTTTTCTTCTCCAGTGAATTTACTTGGGCGCAGGAAAAGAGACCTCACTAACAGTGGTGAGTACTGTATGCTGATAAAGATGGCATTTTTAACTACTCTACATTAAATAAGAATATAGGAAATATGTTCAGTCATTAACCGATTCATTGGGCAATTTAATTCAGCCTTACCAGAAAAAAACTAAAAAAGCAATGCAATGTGATACATTTAACTGAAAAATATTTGAATTATTAATGAATGCAATAGATGATTGTATTTATTTTTTAAACATGACTCAGTAATTATAATGAATTATATTATTTATAATTAAACATTACAATACTGTCAAATAGCCTCAATTCTATAGTAATGCATTTATAAATGTATTTTCTTACCAGGAAAAAGAAAAGGCAGTGCAGAATATAAAGGCTTTCTATGTATTTATTGTAACATTTTCAAAATACAAATGTATTTATAAAATTAGATACATTTATTTAGTTGTTCATTTTATTGCCAGAAATAAATACAATGCATGTATTTATGTATTTTAAAAATGTATATATTATATGTATTCAGCTAATAAATGTGAAATATTTTGAGTAATTCCTTTATAATAGCAGTTACATATTATATATTCTTCTTTTTTAATAAAAAATATTATTTAAAAAAAAAATGTATGCATTTATTGTAACATTTTCAAAATAATATGTATTAATAAAATTAGAAAAAAATATTTAGCTGTTCATTTTCTTACCAGAAAAAAATCAATTCAAGTGCTCGGCACTTTCTTTTAAAGCATATATTATATGTATTTAGCTATTAAATGTAAGCTATGTTGGATAATTTCTTTATAATAATAATTATATTATATATTTTCCTCCTTTTTTTAATTTTGAAAATGGTGATTATTAAAATGAACAGCTTATTTGAGTACCAGGGAAAGCACTGTATAAATATTATGTTTATTTATTATTTATTTATTTATTTTAATTAATTTATTAATAGACAGATGACTTATGGACACTATGGTGACTATGATACAGTATTTGATGAATACACATTTTCAAGTTTTCCACCCAAAATTATATAAGAATGACATTTTGTAGCTGATTTGATTGAATATAAAAGAAAAACAATTATATAAAATAGCCACTAGTGCAAAGCAGCACTTTCAGATGAAGTCCTTCTGTAAAATGAGTTTCTCTTTGCCCTCCCAGAAGGCCTCACAGCACCGAGGATACACGTCACCTTGCCCAAGCCAGGTGTCGTCGACACAAAGTGGTCTCGTTCAGACGCTGCCACTGATTACAAACTGATGATCAAGCAGCAGCAGGGCGGTTCTGAGGAACTAACAGTGGTCGGAGAACACATCATCCTCACAAATCTGAGCCCCAACTCCACTTACTGCCTCACGGTGTCGGCCAAGAACAATACCAACATGGGACCCGAGTCAGAACCTGCGTGTTTGCAAACACGCTAGACCCACTGACTTGTCTTGATTATAACGTGACTTTGAAGCAGGGGTGCCCATTACGTCAATCGCGAGCTACCAGTCAATGGTGGAGGGTGTGTCAGTCCATCGCCAGCCAGGCATTAAAAAAATAGACCTAAAATTAGCGATCATCAATCTTCACCAAGACGTCACTTTCGTCACTTGATTGACATTCACGGCACCCAAGGGTCTTGTGAGATGACACTGGCTGCTCCCAGATCATTATTAATAAAATATGACCGACAGGAAGGCGAGAAACACTTTTTATTTCAACACTCTCACACCGTAGCTGCCGTCAAAACTCTAAAAACCGACCGTACAGTTCCTGTCTACACAATAAAAGAAAGCTAGTGCACACAAGCTAGCAAGCTACAGAGTTTGCTGCCAATGTATTTCTTGTAAAGTGTATAAAAAGGAGTATGGAAGCTTGACAAATAAGATGGCAAAAAGCAACCACTTTCATGTGGTATTGGACAGAAAGGAGGACATTTTTTCTCCTCCATTTGAAAATGTGGACGTTATCATCACTACTGTCTGATTCCAATCAATGCAGGTCATCAGAATCAGGTCATACACCAACTTATATTATTGTCTTCATGAAATAAATTAATCTTTATGTGTTAAACAGGGTTGTATTATCATTAAATACCTTTAACTTGTTAACAAAAACGTCTCTTTCATAAATAAATATCAATTACTGTATATATATGAATGAGATAGATCCCCTCCACTTGGTCAATTGAAAAGTAGCTCGCCTGCAGAAAAACTGTGAGCACCCTTGGTTTGAAACATGACGACGCCCTTCTTCAGATCCGCTACAACACAGAAGGTTCTTTTTTGACTAAAAATTGTGCACTATTTGGACAAAAGTATTGAAACACAGCACTTAATTGATTATTGGTTAAAAAGTGCAGTCAATTAATTAAGTCATATTATGTTTTGCATATGGTGAATGTTTATATTCATCTTGGAGAAAGCAAACCACCAGTTTAAATAGTAGGTATTTCATTTTGGGCACATTATATCATAGGGCCCTTTAGTACTGACATTTGTGTGTGGATTGGATTAGTTATCGCGGAAGAAAAGGCAATAAAATCGGACCTGGGAATGCAAAGGTGATGGCCCTATCCGCGAGAAGAGACTGCATGTTTAGCTTAATGCCAGCATCCAAGATACAACCTGCATCTGTTTTATTTTCAGTCACTTACACACAAACTTTTCCTTTGTGGTCAGGATGCACTCTCCTGACTCAGCACCCACACACACAGGAGGTAGGAATATAAAAGCTGATGGTTTGACTTCTCCAAGTTAGAAGTGCCTCATTTTTTTGACCTGACCTACTCCAGGAACTGCAGTCCTGTATAATGACGCTCGCTTGTAATAAAACAACTTTTAGTTCAGTAAAGCGTCTCTGACGTCTCTCTTTTTATCAAGCCGCAGTGCCGTGTCACCGTTCTGTCCAGAAGAGGATGACAACACCAGAAATATCAAAATCAAAAGTCACACAGATCAACCCTTTTAAAATTGATACTTTTTACCCTTAGGTAATATTTTTTTTCACTATGTTTAACATTTTCAACAATACAACCAAACCATATGTTTTTTATAAATATATGTTTTCGTGCCTTTTTGTCATAATAACCTATGATTTTTTAAATGGCAAAAACATAAAATATGCAAATGCTGCCAAGAGGCCATTTGTGACCTGTGGCTCCTTTTTCTCCCAATTAAATAAGCAAAAAAACATGAAAGTAGCAAAAAGACCCAAAAGGCTAAAATGTTGATACTAATACACAAAGCTTTGTCTTTCAATACATATAACATCTTATACCTTTTAACAAAAATATGTTTTTACATCTGATAAAACTTAAAACTGACTGATACATTGAGAATCAAATCAGTAAAGGGTTTATAGGGTGAACTACAAGAGATTCACAAATGTTACCCAGAATATTTTCAAGCTTGTTATCGCCTTCTCTATGTGGGCTCTGTACCCCGGATGTTGTTGTGGCTTGTGCAGCCCTTTGAGACACTTGTGATTTAGGGCTATATAAATAAACATTAATTGATTTATTGATTGATTCTCTGTGATGCTAGTACAGTATTTTACAATCCAACTACAAGGTAACAGAACTTAGTTGTCTTTAGTAAAAAAAAACTTCCATTACTTCAAATTACTTCAAATAAGCAAAAAAACATGAAAGTAGCAAAAAGACCCAAAAGGCTAAAATGTTGATACTAATACACAAAGCTTTGTCTTTCAATACATATAACATCTTATACCTTTTAACAAAAATATGTTTTTACATCTGATAAAACTTAAAACTGACTGATACATTGAGAATCAAATCAGTAAAGGGTTTATAGGGTGAACTACAAGAGATTCACAAATGTTACCCAGAATATTTTCAAGCTTGTTATCGCCTTCTCTATGTGGGCTCTGTACCCCGGATGTTGTTGTGGCTTGTGCAGCCCTTTGAGACACTTGTGATTTAGGGCTATATAAATAAACATTGATTGATTGATTGATTGATTCTCTGTGATGCTAATACAGTATTTTACAATCCAACTACAAGGTAACAGAACTTGGTTGTCTTTAGTAAAAAAAAACTTCCATTACTTCATCTTAGGAGCAGAGGGTTTTTTTTACCTTTGGAGTATTGTCTGTGGGCTTTTTCTTTGTATATGTAAATGGTCTGGACTTGTGATGAGTTTGTCGACGGCGATCACACAATGGACTTCTTTACAGGAGGTTTTGTTCTGAAAATGAAGTAAAAATCACATAAACACCTTCTCTGTGACTCCGCCACAGCCACCTGCTGCTGTTTTGCACACACCACTACTCCAACAATGTTGGCGCTAGGAATTTTCGAAATGGGATCCCAGGGACCCCATCAAGTCATAAAAATGGGGTCCAAAAGTAAATTTTTGGGGTCCCACTTTTTTTTGACCATTTTGAAAACAAATGATAAATGTATGCATTATCCTGTTATATCTCACATTTTGAAAAAGGTTGTCCTAAACGTTACTTAATTCATAAAAAAAAATATAAAAAAGAAAACACATTTTTATGCATATGTAAATGTATTCAGTTATAAACATTCATTGCTTTCTTCTTTCCTTCTTGGATCCATCCATCCATTTTCTACAGCTTATTCCCTTCGGGGTCGCTGGAGCCTATCTCAGCTACAATCGGGCGGAAGGGGGGGTACACCCTGGACAAGTCGCCACCTCATCACAGGGCCAACACAGATAGACAGACAACATTCACACTCACATTCACACACTAGGGCCAATTTAGTGTTGCCAATCAACCTATCCCCAGGTGCATGTCTTTGGAGGTGGGAGGAAGCCGGAGTACCCGGAGGGAGCCCACGCAGTCACGGGGAGAACATGCAAACTCCACACAGAAAGATCCAGAGCGTAGGATCGAACCCTGGAACTTTGTATTGTGAGGCAGACGCACTAACCCCTGTCCCACCGTGCTGCCCTCCTTCATGGATCTATATTTCTATATTTTTATTGTTATATTTTCAGAATGTGTTGGTTCTATTTTTTCCTAAAGTAAGACAAAGAAAACAATCTGAAGTTGTCTTTATTTTTTGGGTTTAATGCCATGATTTTAATAGTCCGTGTGGCTGTGCACACGTTTTACTCTATTCGGCCCCTGAGCTAAAAATGAGTTTGACACCAGTTATACAGCATTGACTCAATATAAGATGCAAAGAGTAAATACTGCCGACTAGCGGCCAAAATAGAGAACTGCGTGGGAAAGGAGTTAAATAAAAGCAAGACAACGTGCACATTTACAGTATTACACATACCTGAAAATGAAGTAGAAGTCACATAAACTCATTTTCTGCTTCTCCTTGTACTGTTCTGCTTCCTGCACGTAGAAAACATACTTTTTACCAACAGGATACAGGCTACGCACTGTGGTCACGTGACATGAGAGAGGACCGCTTCAAACAAATCGCGCCAACACTGTCACTCAAACAAAACGCTTGTAGCACTCAAAATAGCGGTTAAAATAACACAAAGACACTTGATATCTTAAGGGTACATTAAAAGCAAACAATATACGGCAATAATTACAAAATTAAACCTTTCTTTTTTGTTAGAAAACGACACACAGCACGACACCAATGGGTGAGGGCGGCCCTACGTCACTTCCGTCTACCAATTCCCTAGCAACCGGGAATTCGTTGAAAACAAACCAGCTCACAGCGAACACAGCATTGACAGAAAAAGCATTTAACGAGCGTTGTGGCTCGGAAGTCGGCGTTAAATCCTTCATTTACGCTTTTTTACTTATTCGCATATCGTGTGAAAAAACGAAAATGTGGTATTTGCGTCAGACTCGTCTCAGTGAACTTTAAAGGCCTACTGAAAGCCACTACTACCGACCACGCAGTCTGATAGTTTATATATCAATGATGAAATCTTAACATTATAACACATGCCAATACGGCCGGGTTAACTTATAAAGTGACATTTTAAATTTGCCGCTAAACTTCCGGTTCGAAACGCCTCTGAGGATGACGTATGCGCGTGACGTAGCCCGGCGAACACGGGTATGCCTTCCACATTGAAGTCGATACGAAAAAGCTCTGTTTTCATTTCATAATTCCACAGTATTCTGGACATCTGTGTTCGTGAATCTGTTTCAATCATGTTCATTGCATTATGGAGAAGGAAGCCAAGCAAGCAAAGAAGAAAGTTGTCGGTGCGAAATGGACGTATTTTTCGAACGTAGTCAGCCACAACAGTACACAGCCGGCGCTTCTTTGTTTACATTCCCGAAAGATGCAGTCAAGATGGAAGAACTCGGATAACAGAGACTCTAACCAGGAGGACTTTTGATTTGGATACACAGACGCCTGTAGAGAACTGGGACAACACAGACTCTTACCAGGATTACTTTGATTTGGATGACAAAGACGCAGACGTGCTACTGTGAGTATGCAGCTTTGGCTTTTTTTTGCGTATGTACGTAACTTTTTTAAAATATATAAGCTTTATGAACCTTGGGTTAGGTGAACGGTCTTTTGGGCTGAGTGATTGTGTGTGTTGATCATGTGTTTGAATTGTATTGGCGTGTTCTATGGAGCTAGGAGCTAGCAGAGGAGCTAGCATAACACGTACCGTACCTACGTGCGCGTCACGTACGTAACTTTTTAAAAATATATAAGCTTTATGAACCTTGGATTAGGTGAACGGTCTTTTGGGCTGAGTGATTGTGTGTGTTGATCATGTGTTTGAATTGTATTGGCGTGTTCTATGGAGCTAGGAGCTAGCAGAGGAGCTAGCATAACACATACCGTACCTACGTGCGCGTCACGTACGTAACTTTTTAAAAATATATAAGCTTTATGAACCTTGGGTTAGGTGAACGGTCTTTTGGGCTGAGTGATTGTGTGTGTTGATCAGGTGTTTGAATTGTATTGGCGTGTTCTATGGAGCTAGGAGCTAGCAGAGGAGCTAGGAGCTAGCATAACAAACACGCAGGTGTTATTATGCAGGATTAATTTGTGGCATATTAAATATAAGCCTGGTTGTGTTGTGGCTAATAGAGTATATATATGTCTTGTGTTTATTTACTGTTGTAGTCATTCCCAGCTGAATATCAGGTACCGTGAGTATGCAGCCTTGGCTGCTAAACATTCGATAACTTGACCGTATGTGCGCGTCACGTACGTAACTTTTTAAAAATATATAAGCTTTATGAACCTTGGGTTAAGGAAACGGTCTTTTGGGCTGAGTGATGGTGTGTGTTGATCAGGTGTTTGAATTGTATTGGCGTGTTCTATGGAGCTAGGAGCTAGCAGAGGAGCTAGGAGCTAGCATAACAAACACGCAGGTGTTTTTATGCAGGATTAATTTGTGGCATATTAAATATAAGCCTGGTTGTGTTGTGGCTAATAGAGTATATATATGTCTTGTGTTTATTTACTGTTGTAGTCATTCCCAGCTGAATATCAGGTCACCCCCGGCTCTTACAGCATCTTCCCTATCTGAATAGCTTCAACTCCCCACTAGTCCTTCACTTGCACTTTACTCATCCACAAATCTTTCATCCTCGCTCAAATTAATGGGGAAATTGTCGCTTTCTCGGTCCGAATCTCTCTCACTTCATGCGGCCATCATTGTAAACAATAGGGAACTTTGCGTATATGTTCAACTGACTACGTCACGCTACTTCCGGTAGGGGCAAGCCTTTTTTTTATCAGATACCAAAAGTTGCAATCTTTATCGTCGTTGTTCTATACTAAATCCTTTCAGCAAAAATATGGCAATATCGCGAAATGATCAAGTATGACACATAGAATAGATCTGCTATCCCCGTTTAAATAAAAAAAATTCATTTCAGTAGGCCTTTAAAGCTTCTCAGGCTTAGCTTAGCTTGCTAGTTAGCTTAGCCTGCGCGCTACTAAGAAAGAGACGCGGAAGTTAACAACTCACTTAAGCGTCGCAAGAAGGAATAGAGGGGGAGGAGCTACAGAAGCTAGAGGAAACGACGGAAGCCTGACAGTATGCCCTTGACAGGAAGGAGTAAAATAAAATAACAGTCCATCAACAATAACTCTTTTGAGATAAAATTCGTGCATTTTTAACTGTTACATATACATTAGTCTTCTGTAAAAGGTAATATATCAGTTGTTTTTTTATATGTCCAGTGTTTTGACTGCCAGTTTGTTGGAAATAGAGTATTATTCAGAATGTACTAATAAAAGATATTGGACTGCCACATTTTTGTAAAATTGTTTTTATTAGAAAACAAAATGCAACAATCGAGACATGTGACAAGCGGGGGTCTCGGTGTGGGCTCACTTGAACCCTTTGCAGACTCCTTTGAGGGATTAAAACATTCTCAGGACGTCTACAAATACAACTTCACATGGATGCATTATTGACATCTTCGGAAATCAAAGTAGTCAGCTAAACATGGCTTTTTGCAAAGCTTGTGCCCAACCTGTTCAACGAACACCACTGATGTGTCGACGGTCTGAAAATATATACATCAAATTATATTTTCCAGGGGCCAAACAATGAACGGTATACAAAATGACAATGTTCCCCACTGTGAACGTCAAGTGGAAACTAAAATGGGCTACAAGGTTTAAAAGGCAGAAAACAATATTTTCAAACAGGATGACATTCGCACAAAGTGAGATTTAGACAAAAACAAACATTTATTCGATGCTCGCACTCTTCCGCCGCACGGCGTGTTTGTTGTTGCTGGACTCTCGCTGGTGATGGCTCCTCTCTTTGCTGTGACTGCGTTTGTGAGGGCGCTGCTCGCCGTCTCTTTCCTTCTCTCTGCTGTGGCTGCCATCCTGTTTCCTGCTCTTCTCCTCGCCTCCGCTTTTGTGCCGCTTCTCCCGGCTTCCACTTCGGCTTGACTTCTTGGCCTTGCGCTCTTCTCTGTGTCGCTCCCTGTCGTCTTTGTGGCGCCTGTCGTCGCTTTCCCCCTTGCTCTTTCGCTCTTTGGACTTCTCTTTCTCAGCGGGCCGATCTCGATGGTGGTCCCGCTCCTTTCTCTTGCTGCGGTCGTCGCCTGCGTCACGCTCTTTGTCTCGCAGCTCTCTCCTTCGGTCGCGGCTGCTGCTGCAACTTCTTCTACGCTCACGCCGTTCTTGGTGGTTCCTCTCTGCGCTGCGGGATCGCCTCCTTTCCCGGTCCCCTCTGTCCCTGTCACGGCCGTCACGCTCCTTCCTCTGGCGTTCCCTCTCCCTTTCCAGCTCGCGGTCAAAGCTGGGGCCGTGGCGCTCTCGTTCGCGATGGTGGCTCCGGCTCCTCGACCGTTTCGGAGAGCGCCTTGGGCTCGGGGTCCGCCTGGGGGTCCTGGTCAATGAAAACAATGGCAACAATTAACAGCAATGCTACCAATAAGTCAGTCCCTCCAGGAACCTGCAATGTCCTGATCGCGCCAGTTCACGTAAAGTCAACAAATCTACGCAAATTATGCGCAGTCTCGTAACACCTCTGCATATTTTTGCCAATCCATTTCGGCTCTGAGCTGCACCCAAATGCACATGTAACCGTCTAATCTGGGGGTCTGCAACCTGCGGCTCTTTAGCGCAGCCCTAGTGGCTCCCTGGAGCTTTTTCAGAAATGTATGAAAATAGTTTACATGTACAACTTTCTTTAATGATGCCAGAAAAATACATATTTTATGCCACTCATTCTTTAGTCTCATTTTGTCCACCAATCTTTTTATGCTGTGCATGAATGCACAAAGTTGTTGATGTTATTGATTTGTGTGGAGTGCTTATCAAGAATATTGGGTCAGTGCATGACTGCAAGCTAATCGATGCTAACATGCTATTTAGGCTAACTTTATGTACGTAATGCATCATTATGCCTCACTCGTAGGTATATTTGAGCTCATTTAATTTCCCATGTCCTCTGTGTATTTAATTTATATATGCATTTCTCATGACATATTACCTGTATGTAATATTGCCTGCATTTCTGATAGTTGTTTGTGTGCCGTTATAGACCACAGCAAACGTAACCCATCTTGCATGGATAGTTATAAATACATTAGAAGACAGCCTGCCGTTTCCTTTAATTTGGACACACACACCTATACCTTTGGCCATTCTAAGCCAGTAATTTAGAAGAGTTATCACACCCTCTGAGAAGCCTGCGTTTTCCAATGTTGTAAAAATGGGTAGACTAAATATATTTCAACATTTCTGTCAACAAAGATTTGTCAGCCTGCGACACAGTCATTTTGACAGTAGGCTAATATAAATGATAAATGGGTTATACTTGTATTGCGCTTTTCTACCTTCAAGGTACTCAAAGCGCTTTGACAGTATTTCCACATTCACCCATTCACACACACATTCACACACTGATGGCGGGAGCTGCCATGCAAGGCGCTAACCAGCAGCCATCAGGAGCAAGGGTGAAGTGTCTTGCCCAAGGACACAACGGACGTGACTAGGATGGTAGAAGGTGAGGATTGAACCCCAGTAACCAGCAACCTTCCGATTGCTGGCACGGCCACTCTACCAACTTCGCCACGCCGTCCCCATATAGACACTTATATCATGTTTTGACTTCATTATATCACTTATATAAGACTTAATTTTTTGCTGCTTAGTTGGGTCATCTCAGACATTTCCGTGACCATGGAGAGGAAAGGTCCGTTTCTCAATGCATTTTTCATCTAGGAGTGTTACTAAAAAAATTTGGCCATGGTGTATCTTTTAAAATGGCAGACAAATTTTGTGAAAGCCCAAAATCCAAGATGGCCGCCATGGAAATTAACTTTTGAATGGTTTGACCTACAATGACGCACAATACATGATTTCAGAGCTTATTTTGGTCAAGGAATACAAATTTGTTTTTTTGTATTTTTGGTCCAATATGGCTTTTTCAATATTTTGTGTTGCCGATCCCTGGTCTAATCAAAACAAATGTTTGTTTCTTGTGTTGATGAAGCAGGAACAACAACGTGTAATCTATCAACTCTTTAATGCTCAAACGGGACAATCCTCCTGCATAGCTCAGACCTACTTCCTGTTCCTGTCTACAGCAGACTTCTTGGTAATGCCATATAATAACATTTACTTCCTAGTTTACGTGTAATTTATTTATATTTATATAACCTTTAATTATCCATGGTGAGACAATTGAGAACTGATTTCCATTTGCAATGCTGAGCTTGTAAAGAGGCAGCATTGACATGTTAGAGATGTTGACGTGTGATAATCTCTCATGTCATTTACCAACAAAAATGATCGCTACAGATCGCTCTTATCAGTTGACAAATGTGTTGGAACATAAATTAATGTTTAAAATGGGAAAACACTTTAAGCGCAAAACATACACAGACAATGTTTGCATTTCGCTGACAAGAGTAGACAGCAGACAAAAAAGAAGCCTTTGGTGGTGTCTAGTTCTGTAATTATAATTACCATAAATTCCAGACTTTAAGCCACTACTTTTTCCCTATGCTTTAAACCATGCGGCTTATAAAACGCTATGCGGCCATTTTTTTGGACACGTTCGCTCACTGCAGGTACTGCAGTGTCCTTCCATCCGGAAGTCGTATTGCCGTTCCATCTTCTAGTCGTCCAAAGCGTTTCTATGTTAGTATTATTAACTTACAACGGCATTCTCTTTGTATTGTTTCAGTTTTACAAACTCCTCAGTAAATTCACCTAAACATGACCGTGGAGTTATTTAGTCTGTTTAGCTGATTGGAGAGCTAGCTTTCGCAGCCAGTGGGTCCATGACGATAACTTCTGCTTTGTTTGATCAACCGTTTTACTGCCGTGTTACAGACACCTTTGGAAAACAATCACGGTATCTAATTTAACATTTACAAAATGTTTATCTGTAAATAACTCATTTCACAACGTATATATCTGCAGCTCATAGTCCGGTGTGGCTGATATATGGAAACATATTTCCCCCCCTAAAATGTGCAGCTTATATACCGGTGCACTTAATAGTGCAGAAAATATGGTAATTATTGCTATTATTAATTATAATTAATTAACACAGTACAGTAATTTGACAATGTATCTTCCGCCATTTACTTTGAAGTATTTCTGGTATAAAACAAGTGAAACATAAACAGTATTTGTTCAGCAATTTTTGATACACTTAAACACATTACACATTGTTTAAACAACCATGACACCACACGAGTTCATCTTATTCAAAAAAATTCCGGCTAAAAACTTTGCAACTATCTGGAAAAGTTACTGCGAATTTCGTCATTTTAGGACGCACAAATAAATAAAACTGGAGAGACTGAAAAGTAAATATTGGCAAAATACTGCAGTGACATCAACATAATTTAACTTTATAATTCTATGTAAAAATAAACGCAAAGTACGACAAAAAAAGTTTACTACCTGGAACGTCTGCGCTCGCCTTGCCTCCCCGCCTCCCCGAAATCCTCCTCTTCCTCCACCGGCTCCTTCTGAACCACCTTGCGTGGCCTGGCCTTCATCTGCTGGTCGATGTTCTTCTGCACGGGCACAGGGATGCGGGGGAACAGAGTGGAGAACCACTCCAGTTTGGTGAGAAACGAGCGCAGCATCTCGCCGACGGTCATCACGCAGCCTCCACCGGCCTTCACGTCCAGCTCCTGGAATCAGATGGCGGCGGGAAGCCGACAGTAAGTCACTTGACGCGCATTCTTATCACTGTTTCATCAAGTCAAAACAAGGCTTTATGTGATGACCAAGTACTGAGCCTTCACCTCTGTTCATCTAGCTTAATCTTTAAAATCAAATGTGTCTGTCTTTACTTTTAACAGAGGAAACAATATCACAAATAGTTTGGCTCATCTAAGCTGTCTAACAGACTCTGACATCTGTGCTCACACAGCGAGATGTAACAGATTAGTGACACCCCATCTTCCTTCACTTTAAAGGGTAGGTTTGATAGGTGAGGTGAGCAATCCAACAACATGATGCTCATTGTGCTGAAAGGGCACCCCCCCTCAGCCCAATGTGGAGCAACGACGGAACCCACGGTGGAAGCACAGATGTGAGCGGGCAGGAAGTGCACACCCGCTTGAACAGTCCTTTACTTTTTTTTGTATGGTAGAGAACAGCCGCTTTGCACTCACACACACAAACCAACAGTGCTGAGATACACTATCCAATTCACCTGCTGCACAATGGGCATCTAAAGAAAAAAACAGGGGAATTAACCAGTTGGGTAGGATTATGAAAATGTATAAATACGATTTATTCATTTCAATAGAATGCAGAACAACAATGGGAGGCCTGGTTGCACACCTGGAATCAAATACATTCATTGGCCTGATCATTAGGTACACCTGCACATATCGAATCAGATCTAGTAGAGCTGCAATAAACAATTTACTTGAGAGGGACAAGCGGTAGAAAATTGATGGATGAATGGATAGACTCCGCCGTGTGCAATTTACCCTGGCCTTCGACTTTGTGGATGACTTGCAGTCATTATATTTATTTCTATTATGAAAGGTGACAGTTTTCATTTTTAGCTGGCGGGCAGACCAACCACAATAATTTGACTCAACTAGATATATTGCAATAAGGATAAAGATATAACGTTTGGCACATAAATGATGATTTACCATGTTCAAAATGGGTTAAAAAGACCCCAAATTTAGCTGCTGACGAGCAGTAACATTGTGTAAATTCTGGTTCTATTATTTTGTCAAAACTATTATTAATCTACTTGCTATTTTTTTGTTAATATATTTTTGCTGTAAATAGTTTTATCTACACGTCTGTTAAAATGTACAAAGCACTTACTACAAATTTGAGTATCAAATACCAAGTAGTTACGGGGATAGTATCGGTCATACCAATACTGATACTACAAACAACCATGAAAACAACTAAATATTTTTATCCAAAAAAAATCTAAACGCTATAATATCGTCCATATACTGATACTATACTTGGTATCATTACAGTGGATATGTGTCTCGATCCGCCCATCTTTGTTTACGTGCGAGCTTAGCGAATAGCTTATCCTCGTACGGAGTATAGTGTAGCATGTTTAGCTATTCCTCCTCTTCCAGTGATAATACTTGTAAGAAACAGTTTATTTGCCGGCATGGAGGTGAGAATTGCTGTCTTGGAAATGACTTTGCACTGTGGAGGGACGTTAGCAGCTAACAAGAATGCTAAAGATAATGCGTTCACTTTTTGCTGTCAAATTTGCGGGACACAATGTGTCAACATGCATTATCACGATATGACGATAGTATCAAAAGCTTTATTGTCGGCCAAATGTACCGTACTTTTCGGATTATAAGTCGCAGTTTTTTTCATAGTTTGGCCGTGGGTGCGACATATACTCCGGAGCGACTTATGTGTGAAATTATTAACACATTACCGTAAAATATCAAATAATATTATTTATCTCATTCGTGTAAGAGACGAAGCAAACAGCAGCAATTGTCACACACACGCCAGCAATCGTCACTCACACGTCAACCAATAAGAATTCGGCGGGGGAGGGTCATGGCAGAAGTGCATTGTGGATCATATTATTTATCTAATTCGCGTAAGAGACGAAGCAAATGTCAGCAATCGTCACACACACGTCAGCAATCGTCACTCACACGTCAACCGATAAGAATTCGGCGGGGGCGGGTTATGGCAGAAGTGCATTGTGGGTCATGGTATGCTAACTGCTATATGCTATACGCTACTGCCGTAGCTATTAAAATGGATCACATCAACATTGGCGGTAACTTATAAAAACTGAGAAGGGCTGAACTAAAATGGCACCGAAAAGGATATCATATACTGCAAATTTCAAGCTGGACGTAGTGAAATATGCAGCAGAGAACGGCGATCGAGCAGCAGAAAGAAAGGACATACCAGAGGCGACACCGGGGAGGAAGATTTCATCGGATTTAGCGATCGGGAGTGACAGATAGTTTGGTAAACGTATAGCAATCCACTTCAATGGACTTGAAGTGGGTGTGGCATGGATGATTGTTTGGCGCCCAATAAAAGACTTGATGGAGGATTCTTCAAAAGCAAGGCTTCAGTCAGCAGATGCCTATCCCAGTAGGTATATATTCCACAGAAGGTGTGAATGATTGATGGGTTCAGAAAAACATGTAAAGCGACTTTGGGTACTTAGAAAAGCGCTATATAAATCCCAGGTATAATTATTATTATTATTATAGCATGTTCTATATGTTATAGTTATTTGAATGACTCTTACCATAATATGTTACGTTAACATACCATGCACGTTCTCAGTTGGTTATTTGTGCGTCATATGGCGTACACTTATTCAGCCTGTAGTTCACTATTCTTTATTTATTTTAAATTGCCTTTCAAATGTCTATTCTTGGTGTTGGATTTTATCAAATAATTTCCCCCAAAAATGCAATTTATACTCCAGTGCGACGTATATATGTTTTTTTCCTTCTTTATTGTGCATTTTCGGCCGGTGCGACGTATACTCCGGAGCGACTTAATAGTCCGAAAAATACGGTATATCATGCAACCTTACTTTACAGGGGGCCCGAGCCTACATTACCAAATGCTACTATTGTATGTACTGTGTATACACACATACAGGTGGAGCTGACCCAAACTAATCGAAACAGAGCAGGTGTGTTAGATTAGCAGTTTGCGGAATCTGGGAGAAGAATGCTGATTTATAATGTACACAACTTTGATAATTACCAAGTACTTTAATAAAATAAACTTAACGTGACTTCCAAACTATAAAGCACTACTTTTTTCCTACATTTTGAACCCTGCTGCTTACAAAACGGTATGGCTAATTTATGGATTTATTTTTTGCTAATTGCCATACTTATTTGTGTTCAATAGTTTTTAGTAAATCCAAGCAGACACCGAAATTGTTTTTTATTTGTGCTATAGCGCCATCTTTTGGACGAGTTCACTCACTGCAAGTGCTGCGAGTTGAAAATGTGCTTCCCGTGTTGCTTTGACCTGAAAGTATAACCGTCCATAGCGTTTCTGCTCAAAATATTTTGTTCATTCCTCTCAGCAACATTTGTAAGTTTCACAATTTAACAAACAATTCATACTTACTAAACCGTCCCATGTGTGATGTCTGTGGGAGTGTTTCCATGCATATTTGTACACGCTATTGCAATGTAATGAAGCTAGCGTTGTTAGCATTAGCTAATATGCTGACACATCTAAGAGTGTCTGTGTTGGTATTATTAACTTACAATGGCATTCTGTTTGTATTGTTTCAGTTGAACAAACTCCTCAGTAAATTCACCAAAACGTCACCGTGGAGTTATTGAGCCTATTAAGCTAATTGGAGAGCTAGCTTTCGCAGCTGGGGACCATTACGGTGTCTTCTGTTGTCTTTGATTAGCCATTTTACTGCCATTTTACAGACATTGTTTGGAAACAATTATGGTATGCAAATAAACATAATATTTTTGAGTAAAAAACTTATTTCACAATGTATTTATCTGCGGCTTACAGTCCGGTGCGGCTAATGTATGGGAAAAAAAAAGTTCTTCAAAAATGTTGTGGGTGCGGCTAATATCCCGGTGCGCTCTTGTCCGGGAATCCGATTTTCTTTTAAAAGTCGCCAAAATGAGCAAAATCGAGTCTCTTTACATATTTATATTTGTTATGCAAATTGCACTTTTGTTTTATTAATAACTGGCGGGAGAAGCGATCGCAAGCATGCTAGGACCATGGTCGCATACTGTGCTTGAGTACAGCACTAAGATTGTGCAGGTGTACCTAATAAAAGCGTCCAGTGAGTGTAATAGCATTGTTATATCATAGCAAAACGATGCAATTCCCAATTATAGATAATATTCTTTTTGTGCAACAAGCCCAGGTAAAATCTTGCCGAAAGCATATGGACATGCCTTTTATATAATATATATCACAAAAGACTAATGAAATATGTGCTCTGCATCATTTGAGGTACTTACCCTGAAAACAACCAGCAGCGTGGCAGTGAGCAAGTAACCTAGCTACTCAGGTTTAGGGGACAACACTGCAGGTAATTAAGCCAAATGAAGGCAAAGGTGAAAAATCAGCGCATCACAGCAGGAGAAGGAGAGGGTCAGTTTCAAATGCACAAGTTGTTTCATGGCGAGAAATAGAAACATAAAAGTATTACCAGGCATGACATACCTCCTCATCATCCATGAAGTCATCATACCAGTCTACTAAATCTGACGGGGGCTGTGTGTATCTAAAAGAGGTAAGAAAACACCATGAAGAATCACAGTTCCATGTTCTGTCCCTAATGAAGAGCCTTACCGTATGTACATGAAACCAAGTGCTCGGATGTAGGGCGAGTCTGTGTGAGTGATCAGACCCATCAGCTGTTTGCGTGTCAACTTCAGAGTAAACAGTTTGTACAATAGACAGAAGGCCGTTGACACAATGCCTCCCGTGCCGACCCCGCGAACCTAGTATGGATGAAGACAAGTCTATAGAGCAACTCATTGTACATAAAAAAAGAAAACATTCTAAGATATATTACAATAACAGTAGTGGATACTGTACGTGATGCTAAAGATGATTATACAAGGGGGGTAAAGGATGGGGAATAGAAAAAGCACGTACTTCTCACTTACCCCTCCGCACATTCCAGTCTGACCTGCAGTCTTTCTACTTCCTTTCTCCCATGGCTCAACATGAGTCACCTGCACAGATGGCACAATTAACATTCCCACATAATTAGACTACAGTGGGCAAATATAAAAGTCTTCTCGTGAGCATGATAGGCTTTAACTTGTATTGTCCATCCATCCATTTTCTACCGCTTGTCCCTTTTGGGGGGGTGCTGGAGCCTATCTCAGCTGCATTCGAGCGGAAGGCGGTGTTTACTCCTATTGTGAAACTATAGCTGTTTAGCAGCAGGAGGAGCGAGCTAGCACCACTTGGTTTACTTCTGGGCTGTTAGATTTTGTGGATAGTTCCATGTCTTTCTATTCATTCTTGTTGATTGATTGATTGAAACTTATATTAGTAGATTGCACAGTACAGTACATATTCCGTACAATTGACCACTAAATGGTAACACCCGAATAAGTTTTTCAACTTGTTTAAGTCGGGGTCCACGTTAATCAATTCATGGTAAAACAACATTCAACATTCTTGTTATGCAATGTGGCCGCTATTACTAACTAGTGAGAGGAGCGTTTGCACTCATTTTAAAACATGAGGGCAAACAAATATAGTTGCCAATGACTGATACTTGTGGTTAGTTGTGTTTGTCTAGCCATTTGAGTATTTTAACACCCACAAGTTAATACCTGATTGACTTGCATACAAGAGCCCACTGTTAGCTATTAGCTTCAGGCGTTAGCATGGTCAACAGCCCATAGCTATAAATATTGTGACCAAATTCGACACGCTGCGTAAAATTAGACAAATACAAATGCTCATGACCACGTTTATACATTTCTTGGCGACTTGAACCGTAGCAGCAGTTAGCGAAACGTTAGCCTGACGTAGCGGTCGCTAGCTAACTAGCATGCGGATTAGTATTGTCGAGCATTACCTTGAAATAGATTTCGTCCACCACTTCATGGTATGTCTTTAACTCATACAGCTGGACTTTGAAATATGGCGAAGAAAGAACATTTGTAAGAATCATTGGGTTGAGGTTCATAGTCTTCTCGTTGCCCCACAGGGGCAATACGTTGCCATGTTTTCCAGACGCAGGCTTGCTAACGGCCTGGTTAGCCATGCTAGCTAAATCCCGCGAAGCCGAATTGTTTTCAAGTACTGCAGGTCTCCTTCCGCCTATGAATCCATCTGTTTGTTTCTATTCCGTTCCGATTGTTATCAAGTGTGTCCTCTTTAGAAGCAAAATAATACAAAATGGATGATAACAACTTCCCGCCGTTGTGGTGAGCTAATGTGCTGATGCGAGGTGGAACCGGAAGTGGAAGGTGGCGTCTTGTTGCGGATTCAGTAGGCTGGGAGCCGCTATGGCAGCCGCTGTCCCTACGTCAACATTTTACAAGCTTTTACTGAATGCTTTAAATTTGGATCTTAACACAAACAAAAGCATGTGTAAGTACTGTATCATCTTTTTTTTTTTAAATCTATAATTGCCTTTGATTTTCTGTCGGTGCTTTATTGAATGATGAAAAAATAGACGACTCATCCGGAGGCTAGTTTTTACTTCATTTCCATGCTTCTTATGAAAATGTTTTCTTCAAAACATATTGTTAGTCTTAGACTATCTTGTCGCTAGTGAGACTATATTTTCAAAATAAATTATACTGCAGTATATTTTGATTCACGAATGTGTGACGTCACCGCGTCAGAACGCATGCGTGCTAATGAAACAGTCGCGCTCTGAAAATATTTATGTGGAAAATAGAATTCATAAATTTCATATATCACTTCTCATAAAAACTCAAAGATGCTTTACAAAAATCACATGTTAAAGGAGATTAAAAGCTCGTTTGCAGTTTTTAACTT